>NW_027174678.1:0-153977 GCF_000390325.3 Nicotiana tomentosiformis
AGGATGAAAGGTTGGAACATGGGCAATCATTTCCTTGAGATGGTAATGGTAATTTTTCTGTTCGCAGGCAGAATTGGAACATGAAATTTAAGGATGCTACCTCTGCTGCTCAAGCAGCGGCTGAGATTGCAGAACATGCAAGCCTAGCTGCCAGAGCTGTTGTAGAACTTTCAAGGCAATATTTTATTGATGATGGTAGTTCATGCCACTTAGGTTTCAAGGATGAAAGGTTGGAACATGGGCAATCATTTCCTAGAGATGGTAATGGTAATTTTTCTGTTGGCAGGCAGAATTGGACCATGAAATTTAAAGATGCTACCTCTGCTGCTCAAGCTGCGGCTGAGTTTGCAGAACATGCAAGCCTAACTGCCAGAGCAGTTATAGAACTTTCAAGGCAATAATGTGTTGATGATAGTGGTTCATGCCACTTAGTTTTAAATGATGAAAGGTTAGAACATTGACAATCATTTCCTGGAGATGGTAATGGTAATTTTTCTGTTGGCAGGCAGAATTAGAACATGAAATTTAAGGATGCTACCTCTACTGCTCAAGCAGCGGCTAAGTTTGCAGAACATGCAAGCCTAGCTGCCAGAGCTGTTGTAGAACTTTAAAGGCAATATTGTGTTGATGGTGGTGGTTCATGCCACTTAGGTTTCAAGGATGAAAGGTTGGAACAAGGGCAATCAATTCCTTTAGAATGTAATGGTAATTTTTCTGTTGGTAGGCAGAATTGGAACATGAAATTTAGGGATGGTACCTCTACTGCTTAAGCAGCGGCTGAGTTTGCAGAACATGCAAGCCTAGCTGCCATAGCTGTTGTAGAACTTTAAAGGCAATATTGTGTTGATGATGGTGGTTCATGCCACTTAGGTTTCAAGGATGAAAGGTTGGAACATGGGCAATCATTTCCTAGAGATGGTAATGGTAATTTTTCTGTTGGCAGGCGAAACTGGAACATTAAAATTAAGGATGCTACCTCTGCTGCTCAAGCAGCGGCTGAGTTTGCAGAACATCCAAACCTAGCAGCCAGAGTTGTTGTAGAACTTTCAAGGCAATATTGTGCGGATGATGGTGGCTCATACCACTTAGTTTTCAAGGATGAAAGGTTGGAACATGGGCAATCATTTCCTGGAGATGGTAATGGTAATTTTTCTGTTGGCAGGCAGAATTGGAACATGAAATTTATGGATGCTACCTCCGCTGCTCAAGCAGCGGCTGAGTTTGCAGAATATGCAAGCCTAGCTGCCAGAGCTGTTGTAGAACTTTCAAGGCAATATTGTGTTGATGATGGTGGTTCATACCACTTAGGTTTCAAGGATGAAAGGTTGGAACATGGGCAATCATTTCCTGGAGATGGTAATGGTAATTTTTCTGTTGGCGGGCAGAATTGGAACATGAAATTTATGGATTCTACCTCTGCTGCTCAAGCAGCGGCTGAGTTTGCAGAACATGCAAGCCTAGCTGCCAGAGCTATTGCTGAACTTTAAATGCAATATTGTGTTGATGATGGTGGTTCATGCAATTTAGGTTTCAAGGATGAAAGGTTGGAACAAGGGCAATCATTTCCTGGAGATGGTAATGGTAATGTTTCTGTTGGCAGGCAGAATTGGAACATGAAATTTAGGGATGCTACCTCTGCTGCTAAAACATCGGCTGAGTTTGCGGAACATGCAAGCCTAGCTGCCATAGCTGTTGTAGAACTTTAAAGGCAATATTATGTTGATGATTGTGGTTCATGCCACTTAGGTTTCAAGGATGAAAGGTTGGAACATGGGCAATCATTTCCTAGAGATGTTAATGGTAATTGTTTTGTTTGCAGGCAGAATTGGAACATGAAAGTTAAGAATGCTACCTCAGCTGCTCAAGCAGTGGCTGAGATTGCAGAACATGCAAGCTTAGCTGCCAGAGCTGTTGTAGAACTTTCAAGGCAATATTTTATTGATGATGGTGGTTCATGCCACTTAGGTTTCAAGGATGAAAGGTTGGAACATGGGCAATCATTTCCTAGAGATGGTAATGGTAATTTTTTTGTTGGCAGGCAGAATTGGAACATGAAATTTATGGATGCTACCTCTGCTGCTCAAGCAGCGGCTGAGTTTGCAGAATATGCAAGCCTAGATGCCAGAGCTGTTGTAGAACTTTCAAGGCAATATTGTGTTGATGATGGTGGTTCATGCCACTTAGGTTTCAAGGATGAAAGGTTGGAACATGGGCAATCATTTCCTTGAGATGGTAATGGTAATTTTTCTGTTGGCAGGCAGAATTGGAACATGAAATTTATGGATGCTACCTCTGCTGCTCAAGCAGCGGCTGAGTTTGCAGTATATTCAAGCCTAGCTGCCAGAGCTGTTGTAGAACTTTCAATGCAATATTGTGTTTATGATGGTGGTTCATGCCACTTAGGTTTCAAGGATGAAAGGTTGGAACATGGGCAATCATTTCCTGGAGATGGTAATGGTAATTTTTCTCTTGGCAGGCAGAATTGGAACATGAAATTTATGGATGCTACCTCTGGTGCTCAAGCAGCGGCTGAGTTTGCAGAACATGCAAGCCTAGCTGCCAGAGCTGTTGTTGAACTTTAAATGCAATATTGTGTTGATGGTGGTGGTTCATGCCATTTAGGTTTCAAGGATGAAAGGTTTGAACAAGGGCAATCATTTCCTGGAGATGGTAATGGTAATGTTTCTATTGGCAGGCAGAATTGGAACATGAAATTTAGGGATGCTACCTCTGCTGCACAAACAGCGGCTGAGTTTGCAGAACATGCAAGCCTAGCTGCCCGAGCTGTTGTTGAACTTTAAATGCAATATTGTGTTGATGGTGGTGGTTCATGCCATTTAGGTTTCAAGGATGAAAGGTTGGAACAAGGGCAATCATTTCCTGGAGATGGTAATGGTAATGTTTCTGTTGGCAGGCAGAATTGGAACATGAAATTTAGGGATGCTACCTCTGCTGCTCAAACATCGGCTGAGTTTGCAGAACATGCAAGCCTAGCTGCCATAGCTGTTGTAGAACTTTAAAGGCAATATTATGTTGATGATGGTGGTTCATGCCACTTAGGTTTCAAGGATAAAAGGTTGGAACATGGGCAATCATTTCCTAGAGATGGTAATGGTAATTTTTCTGTTTGCAGGCAGAATTGGAACATGAAATTTAAGAATGCTACCTCTGCAGCTCAAGCAGCGGCTGAGATTGCAGAACATGCAATCTTAGCTGCCAGAGCTGTTGTAGAACTTTCAAGGCAATATTTTATTGATGATGGTGGTTCATGCCACTTAGGTTTCAAGGATGAAGGGTTGGAACGTGGGCAATCATTTCCTAGAGATGGTAACGGTAATTTTTCTGTTGGCAGGCAGAATTGGAACATGAAATTTAAAGATGCTACCTCTGCTGCTCAAGCAGCGGCTGAGTTTGCGGAACATGCAAGCCTAACTGCCAGAGCAGTTATAGAACTTTCAAGGCAATATTGTGTTGATGATAGTGGTTCATGCCACTTAGTTTTCAAGGATGAAAGGTTAGAACATTGACAATTATTTCCTGGAGATGGTAATGGTAATTTTTCTGTTGGCAGGCAGAATTGGAACATGAAATTTAAGGATGCTACCTCTACTGCTCAAGTAGCGGCTAAGTTTGCAGAACATGCAAGCCTAGCTGCCAGAGCTGTTGTAGAACTTTAAAGGCAATATTGTGTTGATGATGGTGGTTCATGCCACTTAGGTTTCAAGGATGAAATGTTGGAACATGGGCAATCATTTCATGGATATGGTAATTTTACTGTTGGCAGGCAGAATTGGAACATGAAATTTAAGGATGCTACCTCTGCTGCTCAAGCAGCGGCTGAGTTTGCAGAACATGCAAGCCTAGCTGCCAGAGATGTTGTAGAACTTTAAATGCAATATTGTGTTGATGATGATGGTTCATGCCACTTAGGTTTCAAGGATGAAAGGTTGGAACATGGGCAATCATTTCCTGGAGATGGTAATGGTAAATTTTCAGTTGGCAGGAAGAATTGGAACATGAAATTTAAGGATGTTACCTTTGCTGCTCAAGCTGCGGCTGAGTTTGCAGAACATGCAAGCCTAGCTGCAAGAGCTGTTGTTGAACTTTCAAGGCAATATTGTGTTGATGATGGTGGTTCATGCCACTTAGGTTTCTAGGATGAAAGGTTGGAACATGGGCAATCATTTCCTGGAGATGGTAATGGTAACATTTCTGTTGGCAGGCAGAATTGGAACATGAAATTTAAGGATGCTACCTCTGCTGCTCAAGCAGCGGCTGAGTTTGCAGAACATGCAAGCCTAGCTGCCAGAGCTGTTGTATAACTTTAAAGGCAATATTGTGTTGATGATGGTGGTTCATGCCACTTAGGTTTCAAGGATGAAAGGCTGGAACATGGGCAATCATTTCCTGGAGATGGTAATGGTAATATTTCTGTTGGCAGGCAGAATTGGAACATGAAATTTAAGAATGCTACCTCTGCTGCTCAAGCAGCAACTGAGTTTGCAGAACATGCAAGCCTAGCTGCCAGAGCTGTTGTAGAACTTTCAAGGCAATATTGTGTTGATGATGGTGGTTCATGCCACTTAGGTTTCAAGGATGAAAGGTTGGAACATGGGCAATCATTTCCTAGAGATGGTAATGGTAATTTTTCTGTTGGCAGGCAGAATTGGAACATGAAATTTAAGGATGCTACCTCTGCTGCTCAAGCAGCGGCTGAGTTTGCAGAACATGCAAGCCTAGCTGCCAGAGCTTGTTGTAGAACTTTCAAGGCAATATTGAGTTGATGATGGTGGTTCATGCCACTTAGGTTTCAAGGATGAAAGGTTGGAACACGGGCAATCATTTCCTAGAGATGTGAATGGTAATTTTTCTGTTTGCAGGCAGAATTGGAACTTGAAATTTATGGATGCTACCTCTGCTGCTCAAGCAGCGGCTGAGTTTGCAGAACATGCAAGCCTAGCTGCCAGAGCTGTTGTAGAACTTTCAAGGCAATATTGTGTTGATGATGGTGGTTCATGCCACTTAGGTTTCAAGTATGAAAGGTTGGAACATGGGCAATCATTTCCTGGAGATGGTAATGGTAATTTTTCTGTTGGCAGGTAGAATTAGAACATGAAATTTAAGGATGCTACCTCTGCTACTCAAGCAGCGGCTGAGTTTGCAGAACATGCAAGCCTAGCTGCCAGAGCTATTGTAGAACTTTCAAGGCAATATTGTGTTGATGATGGTGGTTCTTGCCACTTAGGTTTCAAGGATAAAAGGTTGGAACATGGGCAATCATTTCCTTGAGATGTTAATGGTATTTTTTCTGTTGGCAGGTAGAATTGGAACATGCAATTTAAGGATGTTACCTCTACTACTCAAGCAGCGACTGAGTTTGTAGAACATGCAAGCCTAGCTGCCAGAGCTGTTAGAGTAATTTCAAGGCAATATTGTGTTGATGATGGTGGTTCATGCCACTTAGGTTTCAAGGATGAAAGGTTGGAACATGGGAAAGTATTTCTTGGAGATGGTAATGGTAATTTTTCTATTGGCAGGCAGAATTGGAACATGAAATTTAACGATGGTACCTCTGCTGCTCAAGCAGCGGCTGAGTTTGGAGAACATGCAAGCCTAGCTGCCAGAGTTGTTGTAGAACTTTAAAGGCAATATTGTGTTGATGATGGTGGTTCATGCCACTTAGGTTTCAAGGATGAAAGGTTTGAACATGGGCAATCATTTCCTGGAGATGGTAATGGTAATTTTTCTGTTGGCAGGCAGAATTGGAACATGAAATTTATGGATGCTACCTCTGCTGCTCAAGCAGCGGCTGAGTTTGCAGAATATGCAAGCCTAGCTGCCAGAGCTGTTGTAGAACTTTCAAGGCAAAATTGTGTTGATGATGGTGGTTCAAGCCACTTAGGTTTCAAGGATGAAAGGTTGGAACATGGGCAATCATTTCCTGGAGATGGTAATAGTAATTTTTTGTTGGCAGGCAGAATTGGAACATGAAATTTATGGATGCTACCTCTGCTGCTCAAGCAGCGGCTGAGTTTGCAGAATATGCAAGCCTAGCTGCCAGAGCTGTTGTAGAACTTTCAAGGCAATATTGTGTTGATGATGGTGGTTCATGCCACTTAGGTTTCAAGGATGAAAGGTTGGAACATGGGCAATCATTTCCTGGAGATGGTAATGGTAATTTTTCTGTTGGCAGGCAGAATTGGAACATGAAATTTATGGATGCTACCTCTGCTGCTCAAGCAGCGGCTGAGTTTGCATAACATGCAAGCCTAGCTGCCAGAGCTGTTGTAGAACTTTCAAGGCAATATTGTGTTGATGATGGTGGTTCATGCCACTTAGGTTTCAAGGATGAAAGGTTGGAACATGGGAAATCATTTCCTAGAGATGGTAACGGTAATTTTTCTGTTGGCAGGCAGAATTGGAACATGAAATTTAAAGATGCTACCTCTGCTGCTCAAGCAGCGGCTGAGTTTGCAGAACATGCAAGCCTAACTGCCAGAGCAGTTATAGAACTTTCAAGGCAATATTGTGTTGATGATAGTGGTTCATGCCACTTAGTTTTCAAGGATGAAAGGTTAGAACATTGACAATTATTTCTTGGAGATGGTAATGGTAATTTTTCTGTTGGCAGGCAGAATTGGAACATGAAATTTAAGGATGCTACCTCTACTGCTCAAGCAGCGGCTAAGTTTGCAGAACATGCAAGCCTAGCTGCCAGAGCTGTTGTAGAACTTTAAAGGCAATATTGTATTGATGATGGTGGTTCATGCCACTTAGGTTTCAAGGATGAAATGTTGGAACATGGGCAATCATTTCATGGATATGGTAATTTTTCTGTTGGCAGGCAGAATTGGAACATGAAATTTATGGATGCTACCTCTGCTGCTCAAGCAGCGGCTGAGTTTGCAGAACATTCAAGCCTAGCTGCCAGAGCTGTTGTAGAACTTTCAAGGCAATATTGTGTTGATGATGGTGGTTCATGCCACTTAGGTTTGAAGGATGAAAGGTTGGAACATGGGCAATCATTTCCTGGAGATCGTAATGGTAAATTTTCATTTGGCAGGCAGAATTGGAACATGAAATTTAAGGATGCTACCTCTGCTGCTCAAGCAGCGGCTGAGTTTGCAGAACATGCAATCCTAGCTGCCAGAGCTGTTGTAGAACTTTAAAAGCAATATTGTGTTGATGATGGTGGTTCATGCAACTTAGGTTTCAAGGATAAAAGTTTGGAACATGGGCAATCATTTCCTGGAGATGGTTATGGTAATTTTTCTGTTGGTAGGCAGAATTGGAACATGAAATTTATGGATGCTACCTCTGCTGCTCAAGCAGCGGCTGAGTTTGCAGAATATGCAAGCCTAGCTGCCAGAGCTGTTGTAGAACTTTCAAGGCAATATTGTGTTGATGATGGTGGTTCATGCCACTTAGGTTTCAAGGATGAAAGGTTGGAACATGGGCAATCATTTCCTGGAGATGGTAATGGTAATTTTTCTGTTGGCAGGCAGAATTGGAACATGAAATTTATGGATGCTACCTCTGCTGCTCAAGCAGCGGCTGAGTTTGCAGAATATGCAAGCCTAGCTGCCAGAGCCGTTGTAGAACTTTAAAGGCAATATTGTGTTGATGGTGGTGGTTCATGCCACTTAGGTTTCAATGATGAAAGGTTGGAACAAGGGCAATCATTTCCTTGAGAAGGTAATGGTAATTTTTCTGTTGGAAGGTAGAATTGGAACATGAAATTTAGGGATGCTACCTCTGCTGCTCAAGCAGCGGCTGAGTTCGCAGAACATGCAAGCCTAGATGCCAGAGCTGTTGTAGAAATTTCAAGGCAGTATTTTGTTGATGATGGTGGTTCATGCCACTTAGGTTTCAAGTATGAAAGGTTGGAACATGGGCAATCATTTCCTGGAGATGGTAATGGTAATTTTTCTGTTGGCAGGCAGAATTGGAACATGAAATTTATGGATGCTACCTCTGCTGCTCAAGCAGCGGCTGAGTTTGCAGAATATGCAAGCCTAGCTGCCAGAGCGGTTGTAGAACTTTAAAGGCAATATTGTGTTGATGGTGGTGGTTCATGCCACTTAGGTTTCAATGATGAAAGGTTGGAACAAGGGCAATTATTTCCTTGAGAAGGTAATGGTAATTTTTCTGTTGGAAGGTAGAATTGGAATATGAAATTTAGGGATGCTACCTCTGCTGCTCAAGCAGTGGCTGAGTTTGCAGAACATGCAAGCCTAGATGCCAGAGCTGTTGTAGAACTTTCAAGTCAGTATTTTGTTAATGATGGTGGTTCATGCCACTTAGGTTTCAAGGATGAAAGGTTGGAACATGGGCAATCATTTCCTGGAGATGGTAATGGTAATTTTTTTGTTGGCTGGCAGAATTGGAACATGAAATTTATGGATGCTACCTCTGCTGCTCAAGCAGCAGCTGAGTTTGCAGAATATGCAAGCCTTGATGGCAGAGCTGTTGTAGAACTTTCAAGGCAATATTTTGTTGATGATGGTGGTTTATGCCACTTAGGTTTCAAGGATGAAAGGTTGGAACATGGGCAATCAATTCCTAAAGATATGAATGGTAATTTTTCTGTTTGCGGGCAGAATTGGAACATGAAATTTAAGAATGCTACCTCTGCTGCTCGAGCAGTGGCTGAGATTGCAGAACATGCAAGCTTAGCTGCCAGAGCTGTTGTAGAACTTTCAAGGCAATATTTTGTTGATGATGGTGGTTCATGCCACTTAGGTTTGAAGGATGAAAGGTTGGAACATGGGCAATCATTTCCTAGAGATGGTAATGGTAATTTTTCTTTTGGCAGGCAGAATTGGAACATGAAATTTATGGATGCTACCTCTGCTGCTCAAGCAGCGGCTGAGTTTGTAGAACATGCAAGCCCAGTTGCCAGAGCTATTGTACAACTTTCAAGGCAATATTGTGTTGATGATGGTGGTTCATGCCACTTAGGTTTCAAGGATGAAAGGTTTGAACATGGGCAATCATTTCCTAGAGATGTTAATGGTAATCTTTCTATTGGCAGGCAGAATTGGAACATGAAATTTAAGGATGCTACCTCTACAGCTCAAGCAGCAGCTGAGTTTGCAGAACATGCAAGCCTAGCTGCCAGAGCAGTTGTAGAACTTTCAAGGCAGTATTTTGTTGATGATAGTGGTTCATGCCACTTAGGTTTCAAGGATGAAAGGTTGGAACATGGGCAATCATTTCCTAGAGATGGTAATGGTAATTTTTCTGTTGGCGTGCAGAATTGGAACATGAAATTTAAGGATGCTACCTCTGCTGCTCAAGCAGCGGCTGAATTTGCATAACATTCAAGCCTAGCTGCCAAAGTTATTGTAGAAATTTCAAGGCAATATTGAGTTGATGATGGTGGTTCATGCCACTTAGGTTTCAAGGATAAAAGGTTTGAACATGGGCTATCATTTCCTAGAGATGTAAATGGTAATATTTCTATTTGCAGGCAGAATTGGAGCATAAAATTTAAGAATGCTACCTCTGCTGCTCAAGCAGCGGCTGAGATTGCAGAACATGCAAGCTTAGCTGCCAGAGCTGTTGTAGAACTTTCAAGGCAATATTTTGTTGATGATGCTGGTTCATGCCACTTAGGTTTCAAGGATGAAAGGTTGGAACATGGGCAATCATTTCCTAGAGATGGTAATGGTAATTTTTCTGTTGGCAGGCAGAATTGGAACATGAAATTTAAGGATGCTACCTCTGCTGCTCAAGCAACGGTTGAGTTTGCAGAACAAGGAAGCCTAACTGCCAGAGCTGTTGTAGAACTTTCAAGGCAATATTGTGTTGATGATAGTGGTTCATGCCACTTAGTATTCAAGGATGAAAGGTTGGAACATTGGCAATCATTTCCTGGATATGGTAATGGTAATTTTTCTGTTGGCAGGCAGAATTGGAACATGAAATTTAAGGATGCTACCTCTACTGCTCAAGCAGTGGCTGAGTTTGCAGAACATGCAAACCTAGCTACCAGAGCTGTTGTAGAACTTTAAAGGCAATATTGTGTTGATGATGGTGGTTCATGCCACTTAGGTTTCAAGTATGAAAGGTTGGAACATGGGCAATCATATCCTGGAGATGGTAATGGTAATTTTTCTGTTGTCAGGCAGAATTGGAACATGAAATTTATGGATGCTACCTCTACTGCTCAAGCAGCGGCTGAGTTTGCAGAAAATGCAAGCTTAGATGCCAGAGCTGTTGTAGAACTTTCAAGGCAATATTGTGTTGATGATAGTGGTTCATGCCACTTAGGTTTCAAGGATGAAAAGTTGGAACATGGGCAATCATTTCCTGGAGATGGTAATGGTAATTTTTCTGTGGGCAAGTAGAATTGGAACATGAAATTTATGGATGCTACCTCTGCTGCTCAAGCAGCGGCTGAGTTTGCAGAATATGCAAGTCTAGCAGCCAGAGCCGTTGTAGAACTTTAAAGGCAATATTGTGTTGATGGTGGTGGTTCATGCCACTTAGGTTTCAATGATGAAAGGTTGGAAAAAGGGCAATCATTTCCTTGAGAAGGTAATGGTAATTTTTATGTTGGCAGGTAGAATTGGAACATGAAATTTAGGGATGCTACCTCTGCTGCTCAAGCAGCGGCTGAGTTTGCAGAACATGCAAGCCTAGATGCCAGAGCTGTTGTAGAACTTTCAAGGCAGTATTTTGTTGATGATGGTGGTTCATGCCACTTAGGTTTCAAGGATGAAAGGTTGGAACATGGGCAATCATTTCCTGGAGATGGTAATGGTAATTTTTCTGTTGGCAGGCAGAATTGGAACATGAAATTTATGGATGCTACCTCTGCTGCTCAAGCAGCGGCTGAGTTTGCATAACATGCAAGCCTAGCTGCCAGAGCTGTTGTAGAACTTTCAAGGCAATATTGTGTTGATGGTGGTGGTTCATGCCACTTAGGTTTCAATGATGAAAGGTTGGAACAATGGCAATCATTTCCTTGAGAAGGTAATGGTAATTTTTCTGTTGGCAGGTAGAATTGGAACATGAAATTTAGGGATGCTACCTCTGCTGCTGCTCAAGCAGCGGCTGAGTTTGCAGAACATGCAAGCCTAGATGCCAGAGCTGTTGTAGAACTTTCAAGGCAGTATTTTGTTGATGATGGTGGTTCATGCCACTTAGGTTTCAAGGATGAAAGGTTGGAACATGGGCAATCATTTCCTGGAGATGGTAATGGTAATTTTTCTGTTGGCAGGCAGAATTGGAACATGAAATTTATGGATGCTACCTCTGCTGCTCAAGCAGCGGCTGAGTTTGCATAACATGCAAGCCTAGCTGCCAGAGCTGTTGTAGAACTTTCAAGGCAATATTGTGTTGATGATGGTGGTTCATGCCACTTAGGTTTCTAGGATGAAAGGTTGGAACATGGGCAATCATTTCCTGGAGATGGTAATGATAATTGTTTTGTTGGCAGGCAGAATTGGAATATGAAATTTAAGGATGCTACCTCTGCTGCTCAAGCAGCGGCTGAGTTTGCAGAACATGCAAGCCTAGATGCCAGAGCTGTTGTAGAACTTTCAAGTTAGTATTTTGTTAATGATGGTGGTTTGAACTTTCAAGGTAATATTGTGTTGATGATGGTTGGTCATGCCACTTAGTTTTCAAGGATGAAAGGTTGGAACATGGGCAATCATTTCCTTGAGATGGTAATGGTAATTGTTTTGTTGCCAGGCAGTATTGGAACATGAAGTTTAAGGATGCTACCTCTGCTTCTCAAGTAGCAGTTTAGTTTGGAGAACATGCAAGCCTAGCTGCCATAGCTGTTGGAGAACTTTCAAGGCAATATTATGTTGATGATGGTGGTTCATGCCACTTAAGTTTCAAGGATAAAAAATTGGAACATAGGCAATCATTTCCTGGAGACGGTAATGGTAATTTTTCTATTGGCAGGTAGAATGTGAACATGAAATTTAAGGATGCTACCTCTGCTGCTCAAGCAGCGGCTGAGTTTGCAGAACATCCAATCCTAGCTGCCAGAGCTGTTGTAGAACTTTCAAGGCAATATTGTGTTGATGATGGTGGTTCATGCCACTTAGGTTTCAAGGATGAAAGGTTGGAACATAGGCAATCATTTTCTGGAGATGGTAATGGTAATTTTTCTATTGGCAGGCAGAATTGGAACATGAAATTTAAGGATGCTACCTCTGCTGCTCAAGTAGCGACTGAGTTTGCAGAACATGCAGGCCTAGCTAAAAGAGCTATTGTAGAACTTTCAAGGCAATATTGTGTTGATGATGATGGTTCATGCCACTTAGGTTTCAAGAATGAAAAGTCGGAACAAGGGCAATCATTTCCTGGAGATGGTAATGGTAATTGTTCTATTGGCAGGCAGAATTGGAACATGAAATTTAAGATGCTACCTCTCCAGCTCAAGCAGCGACTGAGTTTGCAGAACATGCAGGCCTAGCTACAAGAGCTGTTGTAGAACTTTCAAGGCAATATTGTGTTGATGATGGTGTTTCATGCCACTTAGGTTTCAAGAATGAAAGGTTGGAACATGGGAAATCATTTCCTGGAGATGGTAATGGTAATTGTTCTATTGGCAGGCAGAATTGGAACATGAAATTTAAGATGCTACCTCTCCTGCTCAAGTAGCGACTGAGTTTGCAGAACATGCAGGCCTAGCTACAAGAGCTGTTGTAGAACTTTCAAGGCAATATTGTGTTGATGATGGTGTTTCATGCCACTTAGGATTCAAGAATGAAAGGTCGGAACATGGGCAATCATTTCCTGGAGATGGTAATGGTAATTCTTTTTTTGACAGGTAGATTTGGAACATGAAATTTAAGGATGCTACCTCTGCTACTAAAGTAGCGGCTGAGTTTGCAGAACATGCAAGCATAGCTGCCAGAGTTGTTGTAGAACTTTCAAGGTAATATTGTGTTGATGACGGTGGGTCATGCCACTTAGTTTTCAAGGATGAGAGGTTGGAACATGGGCAATCATTTCCTTGAGATGGTAATGGTAATTGTTCTGTTGGCAGGCAGTATTGGAACATGAAATTTAAGGATGCTACCTCTCCTGCTCAAGCAACGATGGAGTTTGGAGAACATGCAAGCCTAGCTGCCAGAGCTGTTGGAGAACTTTCAAGGCAATATTGTGTTGAAGATTGTGGTTCATGCCACTTAGGTTTCAAGGATGAAAGGTTGGAACATGGGCAAGCATTTCCTGGAGATGGTAATGGTAATTTTTCTGTTGGCAAGCAGAATTGGAACATGAAATTTAAGGATGCTACCTCTGCTGCTCAAGTAGCGACTGAGTTTGCAGAACATGCAGGCCTAGCTACAAGAGCTTTTATAGAACTTTCAAGGCAATATTGTGTTGATGATGGTGGTTCATGCCACTTAGGTATCAAGAATGAAAGGTCGGAACATGGGCAATCATTTCCTGGAGATTGTAATGGTAATTCTTATTTTGGCAGGTAGATTTGGAACATGAAATTTAAGGATGCTACCTCTGCTGCTCAAGCAGTGGCTGAGTTTGCAGAACATGCAAGCCTAGCTGCTAGAGCTTTTGTAGAACTTTCAAGGTAATATTGTGTTGATGACGGTGGGTCATGCCACTTAGTTTTCAAGGATGAAAGGTTGGAACATGGGCAATCATTTCCTTGACATAGTAATGGTAATTGTTCTGTTGGCAGGCAGTATTGGAACATGAAATTTAAGGATGCTACCTCTGCTACTCAAGCAACGGCTGAGTTTGGAGAACATGCAAGCCTAGCTGCCAGAGCTGTTGGAGAACTTTCAAGGCAATATTGTGTTGATGATTGTGGTTCATGCCACTTAGGTTTCAAGGATAAAAGGTTGGAACATGGGCAAGCATTTCCTGGAGATGGTAATGGTAATTTTTCTGTTGGCAAGCAGAATTGGAACATGAAATTTAAGGATGCTACCTCTGCTACTCAAGCAGCGGCTGAGTTTGCAGAACATCCAAGCCTAGCTGCCAGAGCTGTTGTAGAACTTTCAAGGCAATATTGTGTTGATGATGGTGGTTCATGCCACTTAGGTTTCAATGATGAAAGGTTGGAACATAGGCAATCATTTTCTGGAGATGGTAATGGTAATTTTTCTATTATCAGGCAGAATTGGAACATGAAATTTAAGGATGCTACCTCTGCTGCTCAAGTAGCGACTGAGTTTGCAGAACATGCAGGCCTAGCTAAAAGAGCTGTTGTAGAACTTTCAAGTCAATATTGTGTTGATGATGGTGGTTCATGCCACTTAGGTTTCTGTCATGCCCCGAACCTAGGAGCGAGACAAGCACCCGGTGCCTCACCTAACTTGGCGTACAAAATTGCGACTAAGGGACTTTGAACACATAATGTCATACTTTGGCCATGGGGCCACCTTGCAAGACAATTTGCGAAGCAAAATATAAAACTGAATGGAAACTAGCACTAACTAAACATCAATATAAAGCTAGGCTGAAAAAGGCCGTCATAGCTACTACAGCTGACAAACCACCAAATTATACATACCAAGCCTACAAACCCAACATACTACACTAACCAACAGGATATGTCTACAAGCCTCTACTAATAGATATATTGTGATCAGAACAGGGCCCCAACCTACCCATAACATATATACAGATATACATAAGATGTACACAATACTCTAGACCTGGAAACTCCGAAAGGCGTGGAGCTTACCGATCAGGCTGAACTCGGGAAACACCTACTGAGGAGATCTACTCGTCTGTCTATCTGAACCTGCATGCATGAAATTCAGCGTCCCCGGAAAAGGGACATCAGTATGAAATAATGTACCGAGTATGTAAGGCAATAACATAACTGAAAATCAAAACTGAACTGATAATATAATAATTGGAAGTAACTGGGAGTCAAAGATGATCTGGAGATATACTTACCTACTGATACTGACTCAACTTCTTCAATATAGTAAGTAAAATAATTGTACGGCCTTATAAGGCTCGGTATATATAACTGCTCTGCCGTAGTAGGCTCGCTCATAGGCGCTCGGCCATACTAGGCTATGTATCTCGACCATGCTGGGCTTGCTCATAGGCGCTCGGCCACAGTAGGCTCGGTATATAACTTTCCATCTGACAGAGGTTGCCCAATAGGGGCCTGCCCATCGATTATAGCTCGATGGTAATGAAAATACTGTAATACTATATATATAGGCTTGCTGCTCTCTTGACTGGAAGAAGACAATACTAAAATTGAATATAGAGTCTCGATAAGGAATAATATTGTAACTTATGAGACTAGAATAGTGTGAATAAATTCATGAATATGAACTTCTCTTTTTGTCTCATTACTAACACATATAGCTACGAGATCATGCCAAAATGAAGGAAGGCTTAGCCTTAACATACCTTATCACAATCTTTCCAATCACCAAGTTGAACTCACCTCTTCGCACCTTAATCTACAAGAATGATAATAATACTATCGTTAAGTTACGAAAGGTACAACTATCGCACAATGAACGACAAACCTATTTTGTATTAAAACGGGTAGCATCTCCCCTATAATCCTTACTTCCTCCAAATTCAAGATAACACCAACAATACAAGAACAGAACAATAACAACATATACACATCATTTTTCAGCCCTATATACACCATCAAATACTACAAAACAGCCCAACACACCCCAATCTCTTCGTACACAAAACGACCACCGTAGTAGTGTCAAACGACCCGAAAATGTTATGACAAACGACCAGCCAACCACCCTACATTTATATGGTGTTTCTACACCCCCTTCCTCCTCCAAAACTCCACAAAACAGTAGTAAAAAACGCAGCTCAACAGCAACACAAAACAGTCCACAAAACAGTCCGCTACAAGTGAATAACTCGAACTCACGGCTTCCGATCACCGTCCCGTGAGTTCTCACAAGTATAGAACGACTTACCATGAATTTATAGAAGAAAAACTGGATGAAAGACAGCAGTAAACTCACCTTATTTGTTGGATAACTCAGCTCCTATCTTGGTTCTTCAAACTCTAGGTTTTACCTCCAATTAGAACTTGAAAGGGAGAGAAAATCAATTAGGGTTTGTGGGAAATTTTTGGGAGGATTCTTTGCAGAGCTTATGTCTGGTTATTATGCTCTATTTTAAGTCTAATATATGAATAAAATAGGCCTTTAAAAGGCCTCTTTGGACGACCTGAAATGGCCCATTTTTGGGCTTTCATTTAAGCAAGTAGGTGACACACCTACTTGTCACCTAGCAGCTTGCGCAGTATCGCAAAAATGCCCATATCTCACTACTCCGATGTTGTATTGACAAACGGTTTAATGCATTGGAAAATAGACTCATAGATATTTAATTTTATGGGTGGAACACCCCATAAATCTAAGTATATTGGGAGAAAATCGCAGTTACATTTGACCCAAAGTTTCAGTAAAACTTATGAATGTAACTTGTGATGACTTTCATCGACTTTTGTTCCACAACTCTCTTGACTTCAAAACATAACACACGGATGTCATACGACTAATATAAATCATAACATAATCTCCTTATCATGTTAAGCACCCTAGTCTCACCCCAAAGGTATATGTTATAACATTCCCAACTTGTCGACTTTCGACGAAACATTATTTTCTTCAATTGCTTTAGCTTCTGAACCGTCCAACCCTCTTTGTACTTGTTGTTCATGATCTTCAATATTTGTAACCTCAGCGGTAACATGATTAAATTACTTTATATACTTTTAAATATTATCTCATTTTTGGTCCTACATTAGTTTGCTTACGACGCATTTTTATGTACAAAAATATAGGGAGTAACAGTTTCAAGAATGAAAAGTCGGAACAAGGGCAATCATTTCCTGGAGATGGTAATTGTAATTGTTCTATTGGCAGGTAGATTTGGAACATGAAATTTAAGATGCTACCTCTCCTGCTCAAGCAGCGACTGAGTTTGCAGAACATGCAGGCCTAGCTACAAGAGCTGTTGTAGAACTTTCAAGGCAATATTGTGTTGATGATAGTGTTTCATGCCACTTAGGTTTCAAGAATGAAAGGTCGGAACATGGGCAATCATTTCCTGGAGATGGTAATGGTAATTGTTCTATTGGCAGGCAGAATTGGAACATGAAATTTAAGATGCTACCTCTCCTGCTCAAGTAGAGACTGAGTTTGCAGAACATGCAGGCCTAGCTACAAGAGCTGTTGTAGAACATTCAAGGCAATATTGTGTTGATGACGGTGGGTCATGCCACTTAGTTTTCAAGGATGAAAGGTTGGAACATGGGCAATCATTTCCTTGAGATAGTAATGGTAATTCTTTTTTTGGCAGGTAGATTTGGAACATGTAATTTAAGGATGCTACCTCTGCTGCTCAAGCAACGGCTGAGTTTGTAGAACATCCAAGCCTTGCTGCCAGAGCTGTTATAGAACTTTAAAGGCAATATTGTGTTGATACAATCATCAACACAATATTGCCTTGAAAGTTCTCCAATAGCTCTGGTAGCTAGGCTTGCATGTTCTGCAAACTCAGCCGCTGCTTGAGTAGCAGAGGTAGACTCCTTAAATTTCATGTTCCAAATCTACCTGTCAAAAAAAGAATTACCAGTACCATCTCCAGGAAATGATTGCCCATGTTCCGACCTTTCATTCTTGAATCCTAAGTGGCATGAAACACCATCATCAACACAATATTGCCTTGAAAGTTCTACAACAGCTCTTGTAGCTAGGCCTGCATGTTCTGCAAACTCAGTCGCTACTTGAACAGCAGAGGTAGCATCTTAAATTTCATGTTCCAATTCTGCCTGCCAATAGAACAATTACCATTACCATCTCCAGGAAATGATTGCCCATGTTCCGACCTTTCATTCTTGAAACCTAAGTGGCATGAAACACCATCATCAGCACAATATTGCCTTGAAAGTTCTACAACAGCTCTTGTAGCTAGGCCTGCATGTTCTGCAAACTCAGTCACTACTTGAGCAGGAGAGGTAGCATCTTAAATTTCATGTTCCAATTCTGCCTGCCAATAGAACAATTACCATTACCATCTCCAGGAAATGATTGCCCTTGTTCCGACTTTTCATTCTTGAAACCTAAGTGGCATGAACCACCATCATCAACACAATATTGCCTTGAAAGTTCTACAACAGCTCTTTTAGCTAGGCCTGCATGTTCTGCAAACTCAGTCGCTACTTGAGCAGCAGAGGTAGCATCCTTAAATTTCATGTTCCAATTCTGCCTGCCAATAGAAAAATTACCATTACCATCTCCAGAAAATGATTGCCTATGTTCCAACCTTTCATCCTTGAAACCTAAGTGGCATAAACCACCATCATCAACACAATATTGCCTGGAAAGTTCTCCAACAGCTCTGGCAGCTAGGCTTGCATGTTCTCCAAACTCAGCCGTTGCTTGAGTAGCAGAGGTAGCATCCTTAAATTTCATGTTCCAATACTGCCTGCCAACAGAACAATTACCATTACCATCTCAAGGAAATGATTGCCCATGTTCCAACCTTTCATCCTTGAAAACTAAGTGGCATGACCCATCGTCATCAACACAATATTACCTTGAAAGTTCTACAACAGCTCTAGCAGCTAGGCTTGCATGTTCTGCAAACTCAGCCGCCACTTAGCAGCAGAGGTAGCATCCTTAAATTTCATGTTCCAAATCTACCTGCCAAAAAAAGAATTACCATTACCATCTCCAGGAAATGATTGCCCATGTTCCGACCTTTCATTCTTGATACCTAAGTGGCATGAACCACCATCATCAACACAATATTGCCTTGAAAGTTCTATAAGAGCTCTTGTAGCTAGGCCTGCATGTTCTGCAAACTCAGTCGCTACTTGAGCAGCAGAGGTAGAATCCTTAAATTTCATGTTCTAATTCTTCCTGCCAATAGAAAAATTACCATTACCATCTCCAGAAAATGATTGCCTATGTTCCAACCTTTCATCCTTGAAACCTAAGTGGCATGAACCACCATCATCAACACAATATTGCCTTGAAAGTTCTACAACAGCTCTGGCAGCAAGGCTTGGATATTCTGCAAACTCAGCCGTTGCTTGCGCAGCAGAGGTAGCATCCTTAAATTTCATGTTCCAAATCTACCTGCCAAAAAAAGAATTACCATTACCATCTCCAGGAAATGATTGCCCATGTTCCGACCTTTCATTCTTGATACCTAAGTGGCATGAACCACCATCATCAACACAATATTGCCTTGAAAGTTCTACAAGAGCTCTTGTATCTAGGCCTGCATGTTCTGCAAACTCAGTCGCTACTTGAGCAGCAGAGGTAGCATCCTTAAATTTCATGTTCCAATTCTACCTGCCAATAGAAAAATTACCATTACCATCTCCAGAAAATGATTGCCTATGTTCCAACCTTTCATCCTTGAAACCTAAGTGGCATGAACCACCATCATCAACACAATATTGCCTTGAAAGTTCTACAACAGCTCTGGCAGCAAGGCTTGGATGTTCTGCAAACTCAGCCGTTGCTTGCGCAACAGAGGTAGCATCCTTAAATTTCATGTTCCAAATCTACCTGCCAAAAAAAGAATTACCATTACCATCTCCAGGAAATGATTGCCCATGTTCCGACTTTTCATTCTTGATATCTAAGTGGCATGAACCACCATCATCAACACAATATTGCCTTGAAAGTTCTACAAGAGCTCTTGTATCTAGGCCTGCATGTTCTGCAAACTCAGTCGCTACTTGAGCAGCAGAGGTAGCATCCTTAAATTTCATGTTCCAATTCTGCCTGCCAATAGAAAAATTACCATTACCATCTCCAGAAAATGATTGCCTATGTTCCAACCTTTCATCCTTGAAACCTAAGTGGCATGAACCACCATCATCAACACAATATTGCCTTGAAAGTTCTACAACAGCTCTGGCAGCAAGGCTTGGATGTTCTACAAACTCAGCCGTTGCTTGAGCAGCAGAGGTAGCATCCTTAAATTTCATGTTCCAATTCTGCTTTCCAACAGAAAAATTACCATTACCATCTCCAGGAAATGCTTGCCCATGTTCCAACCTTTAATCCTTGAAACCTAAGTGGCATGAACCACAATCATCATCACAATATTGCCTTGAAAGTTCTCCAACAGCTCTGGCAGCTAGGCTTGCATGTTCTCCAAACTCAGCCGTTGCTTGAGTAGCAGAGGTAGCATCCTTAAATTTCATGTTCCAATACTGCCTGCCAACAGAACAATTACCATTACCATCTCAAGGAAATGATTGCCCATGTTCCAACCTTTCATCCTTGAAATCTAAGTGGCATGACCCACCGTCATCAACACAATATTACCTTGAAAGTTCTACAACAGCTCTAGAAGCTAGGCTTGCATGTTCTGCAAACTCAGCCGCCACTTAGCAGCAGAGGTAGCATCCTTAAATTTCATGTTCCAAATCTACCTGCCAAAAAAAGAATTACATACTATATATACTGAAAGATATTAATAATGATATAAGAAGAATAATCTTTGAAAAATTACTCACCTTTGAAATAACAGAAATAATGGACCAGAATTGGACAGAATTAATTATACCAGAAATAGATTTATATGAATTAGATTTATATTTCGATAACACATAATGAATAATATATACCTACAATATTGGTAATAAACTACCGACAGTATAAAATTACTAACAAATCTAGTAAAACCTAATATAGAAGAATATCAAAGAACCCAAGATATAGAATATATAGAATATATATTAGAAAGCTTAAAAGAAATAATTAGACTAATTCCACTACAAAAAGAATATTATGAAAAAGCTTTTACATCTGACTAAATTATAAATGAAATTAAATAAAAATAGAAAGGACACTAAAAATGGTATCAGAGCTATAGATTAAAAATGAATAAAGAAGAATTTGCCATAGACGAAAAAACATATGAAAATCAAGATGGATTGAAAATAAAAATAATATTTTCAAATTTATACAGAAGATATAAAAAAATAGGAGACCAATTATACCTAATGATAGAAAAAGAAACAGCAAGATTAGAAGATAGCTTAACAGCTATGACGAGAATAAGTAAAGAAAATGAAGAAATTGATAAGAAAAAAGAAATAGAAATTATTAAAAATCAAGCAAACAGGGAAATACAACAATTAGAAGAAACTAAAAACACAAAAATTATAGCATTAGAAAAAGAATTAAACATGTTAAAAGCACTATATGAAAACAAGCAAAGAGAGAAAAATAAAGAAATAGAATTAACATATGAGATAAATAAATTTAAACAAATATTACAACTAGAAGAAATTTTCAGAATTGATGAAATAGATAGAATTGAAGAAATAGATAACAATATAAATGACCAAAAGTCAGAATCAAGTGAAATAAGTGAAACGTATACAGAACTCTTAGAAAATATAGAAAAAATAAAAAATGTAGAAATAAATACAGGAGATGTAGATATGGATGAAAAACCTAGTACATCAGGAGTAAAAAATCCAAAAGGATTATACCCAAATTATTATACAGCTAACTATGAACAACATGATAGAAATAATACACTATGGGATAGTAGACTAAATAGGAAATGGACACCAGAACCAATGTCAGAACAATATAATTTCTTAGATTTAGATTGCGTAGCAGATATAAATAAAACAATCCAACTATGGATAGGATATGTATCTAAACAATTGGTAGATAATAAAATAGGAATGGCAGAAACATCAGGATATATAGAAAGAACACTCATAGGAACAGTAAAATTATGGTTACACAATTTAACAAAGGAAAGTATAGATACCTTAAGAAGTAATAAAAAATTTAATGGTGAAATAGCAACAACAAATATAGAAATATTATACAAATATGAAATAGCCATAAGAAACGAATTTAGTAGTATGACTACAGAAATTGAAGAACAAAATAAAGAAAAACAAACAAATAGAAATCTAATGACAAAATTAGCAATATGTAATATGTGCTATATAGACGAATATACTTGTGCATTTAGAGAATATTATTATAAAGGAACATATAATACAGAAGAAGGCAAAGAAATAAGAAAATTATATTTCACAAAATTACCAGAACCTTTTAATTCTAAAATAATAAAAGATTGGAATGAAGCAGGAGTAACAGCTACTTTAGGAGCTAGGATAAAATTTCTACAACAATGGTTTGTACAGTTATGTGAAAAATATAAAGAAAAAACAAAAATAGAAAGAATATTAATAAGAAACTTAAGATGTTGTAAAAATAAAACAGCACCACAATTCGGATGTACAGATACAGATAAATATAATAAAAAATGGAAAACAAAGAAATATAATAAATATAAGTCAAAATATAAAAATAAAAGACCAAGAAAAAGATATTATGTAAAAAATTATCAGGCTAAAAGACCATTTAGACCAAAAAAGAAACTAACAGAATGTACTTGTTATAACTGTGAAAAATTAGGACATATAGCTAAAGACTGTAAAGCATCTAGGAACCTAAAGAAAAAGCAAATAACCGAAATCATAATTGATGATGAAGAATATATGCAGATGGAATAAATAGATTATGAACTAGATAGTGAAGATAGTGTATATGAAATATCAGATATAGAAGATGAGATAGAAGATGAAATAACTAAAGAAGATGATGAAACCTAATGACTGAAAAAGAAATAGAAGTAATAATACGAGAAGAATATAAAGATGAAGAATCCTCAGAACAAAAAATTATATTTGATAATAATATATTTGAACAAATAAAAGGAAAAGAATTAGACCTCAGTGTCGAAAAAATATTTGAAGTACCTACAATAAAAAATTGGTTTAAAAGACAAAAAGAAGAATATTACGTGGTTAGCCAAAAAGAACATATAATTGACTGTAAATATACAAAAGGAAAAGTCAAAATACCAATAATAAACAAAAGAATAATAAATAAAGAAATACAAGATATAAAGGCAAAAAACCCAATTAAATATGTACACCTAGGAGGAACTGAAATACTAATAAAAACATGTTTTAGGGAAGGAATAGATACCCCTATAGAAATATATTTAGCAGATGATAGAATAATTCAACCTATAGAAAAAAGCATAATAAGTGCAATAAAAGGAAATCTCATATATCAAAAATTCAAATTCATAATAAGTGCCAATTATTCAATAGCAATAAACGATAGAAATATAGATAAATCATTAGTATTATACTGAAAAATGTCAGGAATAGAATTAACACCTGGAAGTAAAATATTTACAGCTAGATGTAAAAATCTATACGTCTTAACAACAAAACATAAAATAGCAGCAAAAAATAAAATTAATAAAATTAAAATAGAAAACCCGTTTGAAAGAATAGTTACAGTTATTGACAATAATAAATATAGTTATAAAGATATTGACATGGAAGAAGATCTAGAAATAGTAAAAGAAAGATTAAGTACATCAAGTATACCAAACCAATTAACTTATGAAACACCAACATCATCAAGAATAAGTACATCAAGAAGAGAATATATAATCCCAAAAAATTTAATAAAAAACACAAAAGAAAAAATAAATACATACCACTACTATATAACTGGAATCATGGAACAAAGAAAATATCAAATATTAATAAATACAGGACAAGCAGAAAACTATCTTACAAGAGAATTAGTAACAGAAACTGAAATAATAACTACTGAACAATTATGCCCCGAATTACCTAAAGAATTAATAATAAACGAAGAAATAACAGAAAAAGAAATAATTATTGGAGGAATACCTCTAATAATACAATTTAAAATATATCAAGAAAACGAAAATGAAAATATTACACTAGGAATAAAATGGTTAGAAAAGGTAAAACCATACAGTCTAGGAGATAAGCAATTAACCATAACATACAAAGATAAGAAAATAATAATAAAAAGAACAGAAGAATGAAAATATATATACTCGCAAAAGTCATAGTAGAAGGATATTATAATAGATACTATACACCAATGATAGATACAGGGGCAGAAGCTAATATATGTAAATATAATTGTTTACCAACAGATAAATGGGAAAAATTAAAAACACCTATGGTAGTAACAGGATTTAATAATGAAGGTAGTATGATTAACTACAAAGCCAAGAATGTAAAAATACAAATATGGGATAAAATACTAACTATAGAAGAAATATATAACTTTGAATTCACTACGAAAGATATGTTACTAGGAATGCCATTTTTAGACAAATTATACCCACACATAATAACAAAAGCACACTGGTGGTTTACCACACCATGTAAAAATAAAGTAGGAGCAAAAAGAGTAAATAATAAACAACGAAAAACTACAGAATGGATACGAGGAAATGAAAAAATCACACAAAAATTAGAAAATATAAGTAAAAATACAACTACCCAATTAGAAATTATCATATTTACAATAGACAAAGTAAAAATAATCCAAAATGAATTAGAAAAATTATATAATAATAACCCTCTAAAAGGATGGAATAAACATAAGACAAAAATAAAAATAGAATTAATAGAAGAAAATAGTATAATAACACAAAAACCCTTAAAATATAACTTTGATGATTTAGCAGAATTTAAAATGCATATAAAAGAATTATTAGATAACAAGTATATACAAGAAAGTAATAGTAAACATACAAGTCCAGCATTTATAGTAAATAAACATAGTGAACAAAAAAGAGGAAAAAGCAGAATGGTTATAGATTACCGAAATTTAAATGCAAAAACTAAAACATATAATTACCCAATACCTAACAAGATATTAAAAATAAGACAAATCCAAGGATATAATTACTTTAGTAAATTTGACTGTAAATCAGGATTTTACCATCTAAAACTAGAAGATGAATCTAAAAAACTAACAGCATTCACAGTACCACAAGGATTTTATGAATGAAATGTTTTACCATTTGGATATGCACCAGAAAGATACCAACATTTTATGGATAATTATTTTAACCAACTAGAGAATTGCATAGTATATATAGATGATATATTACTATATTCAAGAACACAAGATGAACATATAAAATTATTAGAAAAATTCATACATATTATAGAAAACTCTGGTATAAGCTTAAGCAAAACCAAAGCAGAAATTATGAAGAATCAGATAGAATTTTTAGGAATACAAATAGATAAAAATGGAATAAAAATGCAAACACACATAGTACAAAAAATAATCAATCTTGATGAAAACATAGATACAAAAAAGAAATTGCAATCATTTTTAGGATTAGTAAACCAAGAAAGAGAATATATACCTAAATTAGCAGAAAACCTAAAACCTTTACAGAAAAAACTGAAAAAGGATGTAGAATATGGGTTCGATGAAAAAGATAAGGAACAAATAAGGAAGATTAAAATATTGTGTAAGAAACTACCAAAATTATACTTCCCAGATGAGAACAAGAAATTTACTTATATTGTAGAAACAGATTCGAGTAATCATAGTTATGGAGGAGTTCTTAAATATAAATATGATAAAGAAAAAATAGAACATCATTGCAGATATTATTCAGGATCTTATACTGAACCACAAGAAAAATGGGAGATAAATAGAAAAGAATTATTTGCATTATATAAATGTTTATTAGCATTTGAACCATATATAGTTTACAACAGATTTATTGTAAGAACAGATAATACCCAAGTAAAATGGTGGATAACCAGAAAAGTACAAGATTCAGTTACAACAAAAGAAATACGAAGACTGGTATTAAATATATTAAACTTTACATTTACAATTGAAATAATCACTACTAACAAGAATGTTGTTGCAGATTACTTGTCAAGACAAAGCTACCCAAACCGACCCAGATAATACAATGAAAAATCTACTCTTAGCCATGACTACACTTTGTAAGAAAGTGGAAAGTATGGATGAAGAGATACAGATAATAAGAAAAACAGCTAGTAGTCAGCAGCATGACTCAAAAAATGCGGAGATAAGACGATCGGAAGTCTCTAAAATTCCAGAGCTAGAAGGTGACGTTGAGAAACACCTAAAAACTCATAACAGTTTGTTAAATACAGTTGCAGGAAGCAGCACAGCTAGCAGTTCATCTGCAAAGAAGAAGGAAGAGATTAAACCTAGATACACAAATATAAATATGAATAATTTATTTTCAAAACCGTTCGTACAGAAAAATATCCAAAATACCCAGAACGAAATATTCCTACCACCTCAGATAAATACCTACAAAGAAAGTCTGAACCAAGCCAAAAAGACATACAACCATATAACCCGTACATATATAGACAATATACACAAAATACAAAAATTTTTAAACAAAAACCTAAGATCCCAAACTACCCAGAATCCAAATGAAGATTATATTACCCATTACCTAACTGGATACAATAAATTAATAGCCCTACCAAATACAAATGCAAAACTAGTAGCTACTTGCTACAATTATGGATTACTAGATACTGTATATACACAAACAGGACAGGAGATAGCTACCATACCGGAGCTACACAGAGCATTTATGCAATACAAAAGAATAACTAAAGGAACATTATTCTATATACGATTTTATTCAGCCACAGCAGAGATATTATATGAAGAGATAAAGCCTATCATACAAGTTATCAAGATCGGACTTACAAGAGAAATGCTCGTACCAGAAAAAATAGAAGAACAAGAAGAGATAGAAAAAATAAATATTCCAGACTTTTATGCAAATAAAAGGATTATTGGAATATCCACTATACTAAATGAGCTGGCAAACAACTACCTAAATCAAAATGCTATTTGGAGTTATTATTCAAGAGAACAAACTATGATATATTCAAATTGCAGAGAAATACGAGAAGCAGATATGGAGGAATTAAGACAATGGGTCTTAAGTCTTTTAAAACCAGAACAACCTACAACTACAAGAGCTATAAGGACAAACTTCATTTCTCCAGAACTGTTAACAAGATATTGCAAGCTAATCAGTCACAAATATCCAGACCACATATGCTCAAAATGCAAAGGAGAAGATTACATTGTTCCAGACGTACAACTGGAATAATCGAGAAGAAGACGACAAGCTAGACGACAAAAAACTATGGCAGACAAGATAAAGCAAAAGATTTAGATTCTTTTTCTTTTTTAAATAATGTTATTTTGTTTTTTGTAAAAGTCGTAAAGTAAATAGTTCTTTACTTTACAAAAGTAAGAGTTAGTCTCATGAACAGTAAAGGTCTTTCATGAATAGTAAGAGTCAGTCTCATGAACAGTAAAGGTCGTTCATGAATAGTAAGAGTCAGTCTCATGAACAGTAAAGGTCGTTCATGAACAGTAAGAGTCATTTTGTAATCTTTAAATAGCCTTTCGATTATGAATAAAAAACAGGCTACATCTTCAGGCCAAGGGATTCTCTCTTCTCACTCTCTTTCTTCTCTTACTAAATATACTTAAAGATAAAATACAGGAAAGCTATGGATAAACAAGAAGATATGAAAGCTATGGATCAACAAGGAGATATCAAGAACTTACAAAAACAGGTATGTCACACTATAATCATGAGTAGCTAAATTAATATATTCCTGATAATCTCTTACATGTAAATTATAATTATCCATCATATAATAGTACTGTTATAGAAATCATCTTGAGTAAGTTTGCCATGAAAATATGCTAAGAATAAGTAAGCCCAGACTATGCATCCTAAGGTTGAAACCGGTAGGCAGAGAGGCCGTTTAGGGGAGTAAACAAAGTTGAAGCGCTGTTAGGGTAACTGATTGAAGCAGAAAATCATGATAGTGACCAGAAAAGATGATTAAAATAACTTATTATAATATAATGAATAAGGATAATAGACATAGAGATTAAAAGGAATATGTTTAGCAAATCATATGATAAAATGAACACTTACTTAATAGATGATAATCTTAGTTATAAAATACTTATACTATATATACTGAAAGATATTAATAATGATATAAGAAGAATAATCTATGAAAAATTACTCACCTTTGAAATAACAGAAATAATGGACCAGAATTGGACAGAATTAATTATACCAGAAATAGATTTATATGAATTAGATTTATATTTCGATAACACATAATGAATAATATATACCTACAATATTGGCAACAAACTACCGACAGTATAAAATTACTAACAAATCTAGTAAAAACTAATATAGAAGAATATCAAAGAACCCAAGATATAGAATATATAGAATATATATTAGTGGCGGCTGCTAAGTGGCGGCTGAGTTTGCAGAACATGCAAGCCTAGCTGCTAGAGATGTTGTAGAACTTTCAAGGTAATATTGTGTTGATGACGGTGGGTCATGCCACTTAGTTTTCAAGGATGAAAGGTTGGAACATGGGCAATCATTTCCTGGGGATGGTAATAGTAATTTTTCTATTGGCAGGCAGAATTGGTACATGAAATTTAAGGATACTACCTCTGCTGCTCAAGTAGCGACTGAGTTTGCAGATCATGCAAGCCTAGATGCCAGAGCTGTTGTAGAACTTTCAAGGCAATATTATGTTGATCATGGTGGTTCATACCACTTAGTTTTCAAGGATGAAAGGTTGGATCATGGGCAAGCATTTCCTCGAGATGGTAATGGTAATTTTTCTGTTGGCAGGCAGTATTGGAACATGAAATTTAAGGATGCTACTCTGCTGCTCAAGCACTGGCTGAGTTTGCAGAAAATGCAAGCCTAGCTGCCAGAGCTGTTGTAGAACTTTAAAGGCAATATTGTGTTGATGATGGTGGTTCATGCCACTTAGGTTTCAAGGATGAAAGGTTGGAACATTGGCAATCATTTCCTAGAGATTGTAATGGTAATTTTTCTATTGGCAGGAAGTATTGGAACATGAAATTTAAGGATGCTACCTCTGCTGCTCAAGCAGAGGCTAAGTTTGGAGAACATGCAAGCCTAGCTGCCAGAGCTGTTATAGAACTGTCAAGGCAATATTGTGTTAATGATGGTGGTTCATGCCACTTAGGTTTCAAGGATGAAAGTTTGGAATATGGGCAATCATTTCCTGGAGATCGTAATTTTTCTATTGGCTGGCAGAATTGGAACATGAAATTTAAAGATGTTACCTCTGCTACTCAAGCAACGGCTGAGTTTGCAGAACATGTAAGCCTAGCTGCCAGAGCTGTTGTAGAACTTTCAAGGCAATATTGTGTTGATGATGGTGGTTCATGCCACTTAGGTTTCAAGGATGAAAGGTTGGAATATGGGCAATCATTTCCATGAGTTTGGAGAACATGCGAGCCTAGCTGCCAGAGCTGTTGGAGAACTTTCAAGGCAATATTATATTGATGATGGTGGTTCATGCCACTTAGTTTTCAAGGATGAAAGGTTGGATCATGGGCAATCATTTCCTTGAGATGGTAATGGTAATTTTTCTGTTGGCAGGCAGTATTGGAACATGAAATTTAAGGATGCTACTCTACTGCTCAAGTACTGGCTGAGTTTGCAGAACATGCAAGCCTAGCTGCCAGAGCTATTGGAGAACTTTCAAAGCAATATTGTATTGATGATGGTGGTTCATTCCATTTAGGTTTCAAGGATGAAAGGTTGGAACATGGGCAATCATTTCCTTGAGATGGTAATGGTAATTTTTTTGTTGGCAGGCAGTATTGGAACATGAAATTTAAGGATGCTACTTTGCTGCTCAAGCACTGGCTGAGTTTGCAAAACATGCAAGCCTAGCAGCCAGAGCTGTTGGAGAACTTTCAAAGCAATATTGTATTGATGATGGTGGTTCATTCTATTTAGGTTTCAAGGATGAAAGGTTGGAACATGGGCAATCATTTCCTGGGGATGGTAATAGTAATTTTTCTATTGGCAGGCAGAATTGGTACATGAAATTTAAGGATACTACCTCTGCTGCTCAAGTAGCGACTGAGTTTGCAGATCATGCAAGCCTAGATGCCAGAGCTGTTGTAGAACTTTCAAGGCAATATTATGTTGATCATGGTGGTTCATACCACTTAGTTTTCAAGGATGAAAGGTTGGATCATGGGCAAGCATTTCCTCGAGATGGTAATGGTAATTTTTCTGTTGGCAGGCAGTATTGGAACATGAAATTTAAGGATGCTACTCTGCTGCTCAAGCACTGGCTGAGTTTGCAGAAAATGCAAGCCTAGCTGCCAGAGCTGTTGTAGAACTTTAAAGGCAATATTGTGTTGATGATGGTGGTTCATGCCACTTAGGTTTCAAGGATGAAAGGTTGGAACATTGGCAATCATTTCCTAGAGATTGTAATGGTAATTTTTCTATTGGCAGGGAGTATTGGAACATGAAATTTAAGGATGCTACCTCTGCTGCTCAAGCAGAGGCTAAGTTTGGAAAACAAGCAAGCCTAGCTGCCATAGCTGTTGGAGAACTTTCAAGGCAATATTGTGTTGATGATGGTGGTTCATGCCACTTAGGTTTCAAGGATGAAAGGTTGGAACATGGGCAATCATTTCCTGGCGATGGTAATGGTAATTTTTCTATTGGCAGGCAGTATTGGAACACGAAATTTAAGGATGCTACCTCTGCTGGTGAAGCAGCGGCTGATTTTGGAGAACATGCAAGCCTAGCTGCCAGAGCTGTTGGAGAACTTTCAAGGCAATATTGTGTTGATGATGGTGGTTCATGCCACTTTGGTTTCAAGGATGAAACGTTGGAACATGGGCAATCATTTCCTAGAGATGGTAATGGTAATTTTTCTATTGGCAGGGAGTATTGGAACATCAAAATTTAAGGATGCTACCTCTGTTGCTCAAGCAGAGGCTGAGTTTGGAGAACATGCAAGCCTAGCTGCCAGAGCTGTGGGAGAACTTTCAAGACAATATTGTGTTGATGATGGTGGTTCATGCCACTTAGGTTTCAAGGATGAAAGGTTGGAACATGGGCAATCATTTCCTGGAGATGGTAATGGTAATTTTTCTATTGGCAGGCAGTATTGGAACATGAAATTTAAGGATGCTACTTCTGCTGCTCAAGCAGCGACTCATTTTGGAGAACATGCAAGCCTAGCTGCCAGAGCTGTTGGAGAACATTCAAGGCAATATTGTGTTGATGATGGTGGTTCATGCCACTTAGGTTTCAAGGATGAAAGGTTGGAACATGGGCAATCATTTCCTTGAGATGGTAATGGTAAGTTTTCTGTTGGCAGGCAGTATTGGAACATGAAATTTAAGGATGCTATCTCTGTTGCTCAAGCAGCGGTTGAGTTTGGAGAACATGCGAGCCTAGCTGCCAGAGCTGTTGGAGAACTTTCAAGGCAATATTGTGTTGATGATGGTGGTTCATGCCACTTAGGTTTCAAGGATGAAAGGTTGGAACATGGGCAATCATTTCTTGGAGATGGTAATTTTTCTATTGGCAGGAAGAATTGGAACATGAAATTTAAGGATGCTACCTCTGCTGCTCAAGCAGTGGCTGAGTTTGCAGAACATGCAAGCCTAGCTGCCAGAGCTGTTGTAGAACTTTAAAGGCAATATTGTGTTGATGATGGTGGTTCATGCCACTTAGGTTTCAAGGATGAAAGGTTGGAACATGGGCAATCATTTCCTTGAGATGGTAATGGTAATTTTTCTATTGGCAGGCAGTATTGGAACATGAAATTTAAGGATGCTACCTCTGCTGCTCAAGCAGCGGCTTAGTTTGGAGAACATGCAAGCCTAGCTGCCAGAGCTGTTGGAGAACTTTCAAGGCAATATTGTGTTGATGATGGTGGTTCATGCCACTTTGGTTTCAAGGATGAAAGGTTAGAAAATGGGAAAGCATTTCCTGGAGATGGTAATGGTAATTTTTCTATTGGCAGGCAGTATTGGAACATGAAATTTAAGGATGCTACCTCTGCTGCTCAAGCAGCGGCTGAGTTTGGAGAACATGCAAGCCTAGCTGCCAGAGCTGTTGGAGAACTTTCAAGGCAATATTGTGTTGATGATGGTGGTTCATGCCACTTAGGTTTCAAGGATGAAAGGTTGGAACATGGGCAATCATTTCCTTGAGATGGTTAATGGTAATTTTTCTATTGGCAGGCAGTATTGGAACATGAAATTTAAGGATGCTACCTCTGCTGCTCAAGCAGCGGCTTAGTTTGGAGAACATGCAAGCCTAGCTGCCAGAGCTGTTGGAGAACTTTCAAGGCAATATTGTGTTGATGATGGTGGTTCATGCCACTTAGGTTTCAAGGATGAAAGGTTAGAAAATGGGAAAGCATTTTCTGGAGATGGTAATGGTAATTTTTGTATTGGCAGGCAGTATTAAACATGAAATTTTAGGATGCTACCTCTGCTGCTCAAAAAGCGGCTGAGTTTGGAGAACATGCAAGCCTAGCTGCCAGAGCTATTGGAGAACTTTCAAGGCAATATTATGTTGATGATGGTGGTTCATGCCACTTAGGATTCAAGGAAGAAAGGTTGGAACATGGGCAATCATTTCCTTGAGATGGTAATGGTAATTTTTCTATTGGCAGGGAGCATTGGAACATGAAATTTAAGGATGCTACCTCTGCTGCTCAAAAAGTGGCTGAGTTTGGAGAACATGCAAGCCTAGCTGCCAGAGCTGTTGGAGAACTTTCAAGGCAATATTGTGTTGAGGATGGTGGTTCATGCCACTTAGGTTTCAAGGATGAAACGTTGGAAAATGGGCAAGCATTTCCTGGAGATGGTAATTTTTCTATTGGGAGGTAGAATTGGAACATGAAATTTAAGGATGCTACCTCTGCTGCTCAAGCCCTGGCTGATTTTGCAGAACATGCAAGCCTAGCTGCCAGAGCTGTTGTAGAACTTTAAAGGCAATATTGTGTTGATGATGGTGGATCATGCAACTTAGGTTTCAAGGATGAAAGGTTGGAACATGGGCAATCATTTCCTAGACATGGTAATGGTAATTTTTCTATTGGCAGGCAGTATTGGAACATGAAATTTAAGGATGCTATCTCTGCTGCTCAAGCAGCGGCTGAGTTTGGAGAACATGCAAGCCTAGCTGCCAGAGCTATTGGAGAACTTTCAAGGCAATATTATGTTGATGATGGTGGTTCATGCCACTTAGGATTCAAGGAAGAAAGGTTGGAACATGGGCAATCATTTCCTTGAGATGGTAATGGTAATTTTTCTATTGGCAGGGAGCATTGGAACATGAAATTTAAGGATGCTACCTCTGCTGCTCAAGCAGCGGCTGAGTTTGGAGAACATGTAAGCCTAGCTGCCAGAGCTATTGGAGAACTTTCAAGGCAATATTGTGTTGATGATGGTGGTTCATGCCACTTAGGTTTCAAGGAAGAAAGGTTGGAATATGGGCAATCATTTCCTGGAGATGGTAATGGTAATTTTTCTATTGGCAGGGAGTATTGGAACATAAAATTTAAGGATACTACCTCTGCTGCTCAAGCAGAGGCTGTGTTTGGAGAACATGCAAGCCTAGCTGCCAGAGCTGTTAGAGAACTTTCAAGGCAATATTGTGTTGATGATGGTGGTTCATGCCACTTAGGTTTCAAGGAAGAAAGGTTGGAACATGGGCAATCATTTCCTTGAGATGGTAATGATAATTTTTCTATTGGCAGGCAGTATGGGAACATGAAATTTAAAGATGCTACCTCTGCTGCTCAAGCAGCGGCTTAGTTTGAAGAACATGCAAGCCTAGCTGCCAGAGCTGTTGGAGAACTTTCAAGGCAATATTTTGTTGATGATGGTGGTTCATGCCACTTAGGTTTCAAGGATGAAAAGTTAGAAAATGGGAAAGCATTTCCTGGAGATGGTAATGGTAATTTTTCTATTGGCAGGCAGTATTGGAACATGAAATTTAAGGATGCTACCTCTGCTGCTCAAAAAGCGGCTGAGTTTGGAGAACATGCACGCCTAGCTGCCAGAGCTGTTGGAGAACTTTCAAGGCAATATTGTGTTGATGATGGTGGTTCATGCCACTTAGGTTTCAAGGATGAAACGTTGGAAAATGGGCAAGCATTTCCTGGAGATGGTAATTTTTCTATTGGGAGGAAGAATTGGAACATGAAATTTAAGGATGCTACCTCTGCTGCTCAAGCCCTGGCTGATTTTGCAGAACATGCAAGCCTAGCTGCCAGAGCTGTTGTAGAACTTTAAAGGCAATATTGTGTTGATGATGGTGGCTCATGCAACTTAGGTTTCAAGGATGAAAGGTTGGAACATGGGCAATCATTTCCTAGACATGGTAATGGTAATTTTTCTATTGGCAGGCAGTATTGGAACATGAAATTTAAGGATGCTATCTCTGCTGCTCAAGCAGCGGCTGAGTTTGGAGAACATGCAAGCCTAGCTGCCAGAGCTATTGGAGAACTTTCAAGGCAATATTATGTTGATGATGGTGGTTCATGCCAATTAGGATTCAAGGAAGAAAGGTTGGAATATGGGCAATCATTTCCTTGAGATGGTAATGGTAATTTTTCTATTGGCAGGGAGTATTGGAACATGAAATTTAAGGATGCTACCTCTGCTGCTCAAGCAGAGGCTGAGTTTGGAGAACATGCAAGCCTAGCTGCCAGAGCTGTTGGAGAACTTTCAAGGCAATATTGTGTTGATGATGGTGGTTCATGCCACTTAGGTTTCAAGGAAGAAAGGTTGGAACATGGGCAATCATTTCCTTGAGATGGTAATGGTAATTTTTCTATTGGCAAGCAGTATTGGAACATGAAATTTAAGGATGCTACCTCTGCTGCTCAAGCAGCGGCTTAGTTTGGAGAACATGCAAGCCTAGCTGCCAGAGCTGTTGGAGAACTTTCAAGGCAATATTGTGTTGATGATGGTGGTTCATGCCACTTAGGTTTCAAGGATGAAAGGTTAGAAAATGGGAAAGAATTTCCTGGAGATGGTAATGGTAATTTTTCTATTGGCAGGCAGTATTGGAACATGAAATTTAAGGATGCTACCTCTGCTGCTCAAGCAGCGGCTGAGTTTGGATAACATGCAAGCCTAGCTGCCAGAGCTGTTGCAGAACTTTAAAGGCAATATTGTGTTGATGATGGTGGTTCATGCCACTTAGGTTTCAAGGATAAAACGTTGGAAAATGGGCAAGCATTTCTTGGAGATGGTAATTTTTCTATTGGGAGGAAGAATTGGAACATGAAATTTAAGGATGCTACCTCTGCTGCTCAAGCAGCGGCTTAGTTTGGAGAACATGCAAGCCTAGCTGCCAGAGCTGTTGTAGAACTTTAAAGGCAATATTGTGTTGATGATGGTGGTTCATGCAACTTAGGTTTCAAGGATGAAAGGTTGAAACATGGGCAATCATTTCCTAGAGATGGTAATGGTAATTTTTCTATTGGCAGGCAGTATTGGAACATGAAATTTAAGGATGCTATCTGTGCTGCTCAAGCAGCGGCTGAGTTTGGAGAACATACAAGCCTAGCTACCAGAGCTGTTGGAGAACTTTCAAGGCAATATTGTGTTGATAATGGTGGTTCATGCCACTTAGGTTTCAAGGATGAAACGTTGGAAAATGGGCAAGCATTTCCTGGAGATGGTAATTTTTCTATTGGCAGGAAGAATTGGAACATGAAATTTAAGGATGCTACCTCTGCTGCTCAAGCACTGGCTGAGTTTGCAGAACATGCAAGCCTAGCTGCCAAAGCTGTTGTAGAACTTTAAAGGCAATATTGTGTTGATGATGGTGGTTCATGCAACTTAGGTTTCAAGGATGAAAGGTTGGAACATAGGCATTCATTTCCTAGAGATGGTAATGGTAATTTTTCTATTGGCAGGCAGTATTGGAACATGAAATTTAAGGATGCTATCTCTGCTGCTCAAGCAGCGGCTGAGTTTGGAGAACATGGAAGCCTAGCTGCCAGAGCTGTTGTAGAACTTTAAAGGCAATATTGTGTTGATGATGGTGGTTCATGCCACTTAGGTTTCAAGGATGAAAGGTTGGAACATGGGCAATCATTTCCTAGAGATGGTAGTGGTAATTTTTCTATTGGTAGGCAGTATTGGAACATGAAATTTAAGGATGATATCTCTGCTGCTCAAGCAGCGGCTGAGTTTGGAGAACATGCAAGCCTAGCTGCCAGAGCTGTTGGAGAACTTTCAAGGCAATATTGTGTTGATGATGGTGGTTCATGCCACTTACGTTTCAAGGATGAAAGGTTGGAACATGGGAAATCATTTCCTGGAGATGGTAATGGTAATTTTTCTATTGGCAGGCAGTATTGAACATGAAATTTAAGGATGCTACCTCTGCTGCTCAAGCAGCGGCTGAGTTTGGAGAACATGCAAGCCTAGCTGCCAGAGATATTGGAGAACTTTCAAGGCAATATTATGTTGATGATGGTGGTTCATGCCACTTAGGTTTCAAGGAAGAAAGGTTAGAACATGGGCAATCATTTCCTTGAGATGGTAATGGTAATTTTTCTATTGGCAGGGATTATTGGAACATGAAATTTAAGGATGCTACCTCTGCTGCTCAAGCAGCGGCTGAGTTTGGAGAACATGTAAGCCTAGCTGCCAGAGCTGTTGGAGAACTTTCAAGGAAATATTGTGTTGATGATGGTGGTTCATGCCACTTATGTTTCAAGGAAGAAAGATTGGAACATGGGCAATCATTTCCTGGAGATTGTAATGGTAATTTTTGTATTGGCAGGGAGTATTGGAACATGAAATTTAAGGATGCTACCTCTGCTGCTAAAGCAGAGGCTGAGTTTGGAGAACATGCAAGCCTAGCTGCCAGAGCTGTTGGAGAACTTTCAAGGCAATATTGTGTTGTTGATGGTGGTTCATGCCACTTAGGTTTCAAGGAAGAAAGGTTGGAACATGGGCAATCATTTCCTTGAGATGGTAATGGTAATTTTTCTATTGGCAGGCAGTATTGGAACATGAAATTTAAGGATGCTATCTCTGCTGCTCAAGCAGCGGCTGAGTTTGGAGAACATGCAAGCCTAGCTGCCAGAGCTGTTGGAGAACTTTAAAGGCAATATTGTGTTGATGATGGTAGTTCATGCCACTTAGGTTTCTAGGATGAAAGGTTATAAAATGGGAAAGAATTTCCTGGAGATGGTAATGGTAATTTTTCTATTGGCAGGCAGTATTGGAACATGAAATTTAAGGATGCTACCTCTGCTGCTCAAGCAGCGGCTGAGTTTGGATAACATGCAAGCCTAGCTGCCAGAGCTGTTGGAGAACTTTAAAGGCAATATTGTGTTGATGATGGTGGTTCATGCCACTTAGGTTTCAAGGATAAAACGTTGGAAAATGGGCAAGCATTTCTTGGAGATGGTAATTTTTCTATTGGGAGGAAGAATTGGAACATGAAATTTAAGGATGCTACCTCTGCTGCTCAAGCAGCGGCTTAGTTTGGAGAACATGCAAGCCTAGCTGCCAGAGCTGTTGTAGAACTTTAAAGGCAATATTGTGTTGATGATGGTGGTTCATGCAACTTAGGTTTCAAGGATGAAAGGTTGAAACATGGGCAATCATTTCCTAGAGATGGTAATGGTAATTTTTCTATTGGCAGGCAGTATTGGAACATGAAATTTAGGGATGCTACCTCTGCTGCTCAAGCAGCGGCTTAGTTTGGAGAACATGCAAGCCTAGCTGCCAGAGCTGTTGGAGAACTTTCAAGGCAATATTGTGTTGATGATAGTGGTTCATGCCACTTTGGTTTCAAGGATGAAAGGTTAGAAAATGGGAAAGCATTTCCTGGAGATGGGAATGGTAATTTTTCTATTGGCAGGCAGTATTGGAACATGAAATTTAAGGATGCTACCTCTGCTGCTCAAAAAGCGGCTGAGTTTGGAGAACATGCACGCCTAGCTGCCAGAGCTGTTGGAGAACTTTCAAGGCAATATTGTGTTGATGATGGTGGTTCATGCCACTTAGGTTTCAAGGATGAAACGTTGGAAAATGGGCAAGCATTTCCTGGAGATGGTAATTTTTCTATTGGGAGGAAGAATTGGAACATGAAATTTAAGGATGCTACCTCTGCTGCTCAAGCCCTGGCTGATTTTGCAGAACATGCAAGCCTAGCTGCCAGAGCTGTTGTAGAACTTTAAAGGCAATATTGTGTTGATGATGGTGGCTCATGCAACTTAGGTTTCAAGGATGAAAGGTTGGAACATGGGCAATCATTTCCTAGACATGGTAATGGTAATTTTTCTATTGGCAGGCAGTATTGGAACATGAAATTTAAGATGCTATCTCTGCTGCTCAAGCAGCGGCTGAGTTTGGAGAACATGCAAGCCTAGCTGCCAGAGCTATTGGAGAACTTTCAAGGCAATATTATGTTGATGATGGTGGTTCATGCCAATTAGGATTCAAGGAAGAAAGGTTGGAATATGGGCAATCATTTCCTTGAGATGGTAATGGTAATTTTTCTATTGGCAGGGAGTATTGGAACATGAAATTTAAGGATGCTACCTCTGCTGCTCAAGCAGAGGCTGAGTTTGGAGAACATGCAAGCCTAGCTGCCAGAGCTGTTGGAGAACTTTCAAGGCAATATTGTATTGATGATGGTGGTTCATGCCACTTAGGTTTCAAGGAAGAAAGGTTGGAACATGGGCAATCATTTCCTTGAGATGGTAATGGTAATTTTTCTATTGGCAAGCAGTATTGGAACATGAAATTTAAGGATGCTACCTCTGCTGCTCAAGCAGCGGCTTAGTTTGGAGAACATGCAAGCCTAGCTGCCAGAGCTGTTGGAGAACTTTCAAGGCAATATTGTGTTGATGATGGTGGTTCATGCCACTTAGGTTTCAAGGATGAAAGGTTAGAAAATGGGAAAGAATTTCCTGGAGATGGTAATGGTAATTTTTCTATTGGCAGGCAGTATTGGAACATGAAATTTAAGGATGCTACCTCTGTTGCTCAAGCAGCGGCTGAGTTTGGATAACATGCAAGCCTAGCTGCCAGAGCTGTTGGAGAACATTAAAGGCAATATTGTGTTGATGATGGTGGTTCATGCCACTTAGGTTTCAAGGATAAAACGTTGGAAAATGGGCAAGCATTTCTTGGAGATGGTAATTTTTCTATTGGGAGGAAGAATTGGAACATGAAATTTAAGGATGCTACCTCTGCTGCTCAAGCAGCGGCTTAGTTTGGAGAACATGCAAGCCTAGCTGCCAGAGCTGTTGTAGAACTTTAAAGGCAATATTGTGTTGATGATGGTGGTTCATGCAACTTAGGTTTCAAGGATGAAAGGTTGAAACATGGGCAATCATTTCCTAGAGATGGTAATGGTAATTTTTCTATTGGCAGGCAGTATTGGAACATGAAATTTAAGGATGCTATCTGTGCTGCTCAAGCAACGGCTGAGTTTGGAGAACATGCAAGCCTAGCTACCAGAGCTGTTGGAGAACTTTCAAGGCAATATTGTGTTGATAATGGTGGTTCATGCCACTTAGGTTTCAAGGATGAAACATTGGAAAATGGGCAAGCATTTCCTGGAGATGGTAATTTTTCTATTGGCAGGAAGAATTGGAACATGAAATTTAAGGATGCTACCTCTGCTGCTCAAGCACTGGCTGAGTTTGCAGAACATGCAAGCCTAGCTGCCAAAGCTGTTGTAGAACTTTAAAGGCAATATTGTGTTGATGATGGTGGTTCATGCAACTTAGGTTTCAAGGATGAAAGGTTGGAACATAGGCATTCATTTCCTAGAGATGGTAATGGTAATTTTTCTATTGGCAGGCAGTATTGGAACATGAAATTTAAGGATGCTATCTCTGCTGCTCAAGCAGCGGCTGAGTTTGGAGAACATGGAAGCCTAGCTGCCAGAGCTGTTGTAGAACTTTAAAGGCAATATTGTGTTGATGATGGTGGTTCATGCCACTTAGGTTTCAAGGATGAAAGGTTGGAACATGGGCAATCATTTCCTAGAGATGGTAGTGGTAATTTTTCTATTGGTAGGCAGTATTGGAACATGAAATTTAAGGATGCTATCTCTGCTGCTCAAGCAACGGCTGAGTTTGGAGAACATGCAAGCCTAGCTGCCAGAGCTGTTGGAGAACTTTCAAGGCAATATTATGTTGATGATGGTGGTTCATGCCACTTACGTTTCAAGGATGAAAGGTTGGAACATGGGAAATCATTTCCTGGAGATGGTAATGGTAATTTTTCTATTGGCAGGCAGTATTGAACATGAAATTTAAGGATGCTACCTCTGCTGCTCAAGCAGCGGCTGAGTTTGGAGAACATGCAAGCCTAGCTGCCAGAGATATTGGAGAACTTTCAAGGCAATATTATGTTGATGATGGTGGTTCATGCCACTTAGGTTTCAAGGAAGAAAGGTTAGAACATGGGCAATCATTTCCTTGAGATGGTAATGGTAATTTTTCTATTGGCAGGGATTATTGGAACATGAAATTTAAGGATGCTACCTCTGCTGCTCAAGCAGCGGCTGAGTTTGGAGAACATGTAAGCCTAGCTGCCAGAGCTGTTGGAGAACTTTCAAGGCAATATTGTGTTGATGACGGTGGTTCATGCCACTTAGGTTTCAAGGAAGAAAGGTTGGAACATGGGGAATCATTTCCTGGAGATGGTAATGGTAATTTTTGTATTGGCAGGGAGTATTGGAACATGAAATTTAAGGATGCTACCTCTGCTGCTCAAGCAGAGGCTGAGTTTGGAGAACATGCAAGCCTAGCTGCCAGAGCTGTTGGAGAACTTTCAAGGCAATATTGTGTTGTTGATGGTGGTTCATGCCACTTAGGTTTCAAGGAAGAAAGGTTGGAACATGGGCAATCATTTCCTTGAGATGGTAATGGTAATTTTTCTATTGGCAGGCAGTATTGGAACATGAAATTTAAGGATGCTATCTCTGCTGCTCAAGCAGCGGCTGAGTTTGGAGAACATGCAAGCCTAGCTGCCAGAGCTGTTGGAGAACTTTAAAGGCAATATTGTGTTGATGATGGTAGTTCATGCCACTTAGGTTTCAAGGATGAAAGGTTAGAAAATGGGCAAGCATTTCCTGGAGATGGTAATGGTAATTTTTCTATTGGCACGCAGTATTGGAACATGAAATTTAAGGATGCTACCTCTGCTGCTCAAGCAGCGGCTGAGTTTGGAGAACATGCAAGCCTAGCTGCCAGAGCTGTTGGAGAACTTTAAAGGCAATATTGTGTTGATGATGGTGGTTCATGCCACTTAGGTTTCAAGGATGGAACGTTGGAACATGGGCAATCATTTCCTTGAGATGGTAATGGTAAGTTTTCTGTTGGCAGGCAGTATTGGAACATGAAATATAAGGATGCTACCTCTGCTGCTCAAGCACCGGCTGAGTTTGCAGAACATGCAAGCCTAGCTGCCAGAGCTGTTGTAGAACTTTAAAGTCAATATTGTGTTGATGGTGGTGGTTCATGCAACTTAGGTTTCAAGGATGAAAGGTTGGAACATGGGCAATCATTTCCCAGAGATGGTAATGGTAATTTTTCTATTGGCAGGCAGTATTGGAACATGAAATTTAAGGATGCTACCTCTGGTGCTCAAGCAGCGGCTGAGTTTGGAGAACATGCAAGCCTAGCTGCCAGAGCTGTTGGAGAACTTTCAAGGCAATATTGTGTTAATGATGGTGGTTCATGCCACTTAGGTTTCAAGGATGAAACGTTGGAAAATGGCAAGCATTTCCTGGAGATGGTAATTTTTCTACTGGTAGGAAGAATTGGAACATGAAATTTAAGGATGCTACCTATACTGCTCAAGCACTGGCTGAGTTTGCAGAGCATGCAAGCCTAGCTGCCAGAGCTGTTGTAGAACTTTAAAGGCAATATTGTGTTGATGATGGTGGTTCATGCAACTTAGGTTTCAAGGATGAAAGGTTGGAACATGGGCAATCATTTCCTAGAGATGGTAATGGTAATTTTTCTATTGGCAAGCAGTATTGGAGCATGAAATTTAAGGATGCTATCTCTGTTGCTCAAGCAGCGGCTGAGTTTGGAGAACATGCAAGCCTAGCTTCCAGAGCTGTTGGAGAACTTTCAAGGCAATATTGTGTTGATGATGGTGGTTCATGCCACTTAGGTTTCAAGGATGAAACGTTGGAAAATGGGCAAGCATTTCCTGGAGATGGTAATTATTCTATTGGCAAGAAGAATTGGAACATGAAATTTAAGGATGCTACCTCTGCTGCTCAAGCACTGGTTGAGATTGTAGAACATGCAAGCCTAGCTGCAAAAGCTGTTGTAGAACTTTAAAGGCAATATTGTGTTGATGATGGTGGTTCATGCAACTTAGGTTTCAAGGATGAAAGGTTGGAACTTGGGCAATCATTTCCTAGAGATGGTAATGGTAATTCTTTTATTGGCAGGCAGTATTGGAACATGAAATTTAAGGATGCTATCTCTGCTGCTCAAGCAGCGGCTGAGTTTGGAGAACATGGAAGCCTAGCTGCCAGAGCTGTTGGAGAACTTTCAAGGCAATATTGTGTTGATGATGGTGGTTCATGCCACTTAGGTTTCAAGGATGAAAGGTTGGAACATGGGATATCATTTCCTTGAGATGGTAATGGTAATTTTTGTATTGGCAGGCAATATTGAACATGAAATTTAAGGATGCTACCTCTACTGCTCAAGCAGCGGCTGAGTTTGGAGAACATGCAAGCCTAGCTGCCAGAGCTATTGGAGAACTTTCAAGGCCATATTGTGTTGATGATGGTGGTTCATGCCACTTAGGTTTCAAGGAAGAAAGGTTGGAACATGGGCAATCATTTCCTTGAGATGGTAATGGTAATTTTTCTATTGGCAGGAAGTATTGGAACATGAAATTTAAGGATGCTACCTCTGCTGCTCAAGCAGCGGCTGAGTTTGGAGAACATGGAAGCCTAGCTGCCAGAGCTGTTGGAGAACTTTCAAGGCAATATTGTGTTGATGATGGTGGTTCATGCCACTTAGGTTTCAAGGATGAAAGGTTGGAACATGGGCAATCATTTCCTTGAGATGGTAATGGTAATTTTTCTATTGGCAGGCAATATTGAACATGAAATTTAAGGATGCTACCTCTACTGCTCAAGCAGCGGCTGAGTTTGGAGAACATGCAAGCCTAGCTGCCAGAGCTATTGGAGAACTTTCAAGGCCATATTGTGTTGATAATGGTGGTTCATGCCACTTAGGTTTCAAGGAAGAAAGGTTGGAACATGGGCAATCATTTCCTTGAGATGGTAATGGTAATTTTTCTATTGGCAGGAAGTATTGGAACATGAAATTTAAGGATGCTACCTCTGCTGCTCAAGCAGCGGCTGAGTTTGGAGAACATGTACGCCTAGCTGCCAGAGCTGTTGGAGAACTTTCAAGGCAATATTGTGTTGATGATGGTGGTTCATGCCACTTAGGTTTCAAGGATGAAAGGTTAGAAAATGGGCAAGCATTTCATGGAGATGGTAATGGTAATTTTTCTATTGGCAAGCAGTATTGGAACATGAAATTTTAGGATGCTACCTCTGCTGCTCAAGCAGCGGCTGAGTTTGGAGAACATACAAGCCTAGCTGCCAGAGCTGTTGGAGATCTTTCAAGGCAATATTGTGTTGATGATGGTGGTTCATGCCACTTAGGTTTCAAGGATGAAACGTTGGAACATGGGCAATCATTTCCTTGAGATGGTAATGGTAAGTTTTCTGTTGGCAGGCAGTATTGGAACATGAAATTTAAGGATGCAACCTCTGCTGCTCAAGCACTGGCTGAGTTTGCAGAACATGCAAGCCTAGCTGCCCAGAGCTGTTGTAGAACTTTAAAGGCAATATTGTGTTGATGATGGTGGTTCATGCAACTTAGGTTTCAAGGATGAAAGGTTGGAACATGGGCAATCATTTCCTAGAGATGGTAATGGTAATTTTTCTATTGGCAGGCAGTATTGGAACATGAAATTTAAGGATGTTATCTCTGCTGCTCAAGCAGCGGCTGAGTTTGGAGAACATGCAAGTCTAGCTGCCAGAGCTGTTGGAGAACTTTCAAGGCAATATTGTGTTGATGATGGTGGTTCATGCCACTTACGTTTCAAGGATGAAAGGTTGGAAAATGGGCAAGCATTTCCTGGAGATGGTAATTTTTTTATTGGCAGGAAGAATTGGAACATGAAATTTAAGGATGCTACCTCTGCTGCTCAAGCACTGGCTGAGATTGTAGAACATGCAAGCCTAGCTGCCAAAGCTGTTGTAGAACTTTAAAGGCAATATTGTGTTGATGATGGTGGTTCATGCAACTTATGTTTCAAGGATGAAAGGTTGGAACTTGGGCAATCATTTCCTAGAGATGGTAATGATAATTTTTTTATTGGCAGGCAGTATTGGAACATGAAATTTAAGGATGCTATCTCTACTGCTCAAGCAGCGGCTGAGTTTGGAGAACATGGAAGCCTAGCTGCCAGAGCTGTTGGAGAACTTTCAAGGCAATATTGTGTTGATGATGGTGGTTCATGCCACTTAGGTTACAAGGGTGAAAGGTTGGAACATGGGCAATCATTTCCTGGAGATGGTAATGGTAAATTTTCTATTGGCAGGCAATATTGAACATGAAATTTAAGGATGCTACCTCTACTGCTCAAGCAGCGGCTGAGTTTGGAGAACATGCAAGCCTAGCTGCCAGAGCTATTGGAGAACTTTCAAGGCAATATTGTGTTGATGATGGTGGTTCATGCCACTTAGGTTTCAAGGAAGAAAGGTTGGAACATGGGCAATCATTTCCTTGAGATGGTAATGGTTATTTTTCTATTGGCAGGTAGTATTGGAATATGAAATTTAAGGATGCTACCTCTGCTGCTCAAGCAGTTGCTGAGTTTGGAGAACATGTAAGCCTAGCTGCCAGAGCTATTGGAGAACTTTCAAGGCCATATTGTGTTGATGATGGTGGTTCATGCCACTTAGGTTTCAAGGAAGAAAGGTTGGAACATGGGCAATCATTTCCTTGAGATGGTAATGGTAATTTTTCTATTGGCAGGAAGTATTGGAACATGAAATTTAAGGATGCTACCTCTGCTGCTCAAGCAGCGGCTGAGTTTGGAGAACATGTAAGCCTAGCTGCCAGAGCTGTTGGAGAACTTTCAAGGCAATATTGTGTTGATGATGGTGGTTCATGCCACTTAGGTTTCAAGGATGAAAGGTTAGAAAATGGGCAAGCATTTCCTGGAGATGGTAATGGTAATTTTTCTATTGGCAGGCAGTATTGGAACATGAAATTTAAGGATGCTACCTCTGCTGCTCAAGCAGCGGCTAAGTTTGGAAAACATGCAAGCCTAGCTGCCAGAGCTATTGGAGAACTTTCAAGGCAATATTGTGTTGATGATGGTGGTTCATGCCACTTAGGTTTCAAGGAAGAAAGGTTGGAACATGGGCAATCATTTCCTTGAGATGGTAATGGTTATTTTTCTATTGGCAGGTAGTATTGGAATATGAAATTTAAGGATGCTACCTCTGCTGCTCAAGCAGTTGCTGAGTTTGGAGAACATGTAAGCCTAGCTGCCAGAGCTATTGGAGAACTTCCAAGGCAATATTGTGTTGATGATGGTGGTTCATGCCACTTAGGTTTCAAGGATGAAAGGTTAGAAAATGGGCAAGCATTTCATGGAGATGGTAATGGTAATTTTTCTATTGGCAAGCAGTATTGGAACATGAAATTTTAGGATGCTACCTCTGCTGCTCAAGCAGCGGCTGAGTTTGGAGAACATACAAGCCTAGCTGCCAGAGCTGTTGGAGATCTTTCAAGGCAATATTGTGTTGATGATGGTGGTTCATGCCACTTAGGTTTCAAGGATGAAACGTTGGAACATGGGCAATCATTTCCTTGAGATGGTAATGGTAAGTTTTCTGTTGGCAGGCAGTATTGGAACATGAAATTTAAGGATGCAACCTCTGCTGCTCAAGCACTGGCTGAGTTTGCAGAACATGCAAGCCTAGCTGCCAGAGCTGTTGTAGAACTTTAAAGGCAATATTGTGTTGATGATGGTGGTTCATGCAACTTAGGTTTCAAGGATGAAAGGTTGGAACATGGGCAATCATTTCCTAGAGATGGTAATGGTAATTTTTCTATTGGCAGGCAGTATTGGGACATGAAATTTAAGGATGTTATCTCTGCTGCTCAAGCAGCGGCTGAGTTTGGAGAACATGCAAGCCTAGCTGCCAGAGCTGTTGGAGAACTTTCAAGGCAATATTGTGTTGATGATGGTGGTTCATGCCACTTAGGTTTCAAGGATGAAAGGTTGGAAAATGGGCAAGCATTTCCTGGAGATGGTAATTTTTCTATTGGCAGGAAGAATTTGAACATGAAATTTAAGGATGCTACCTCTGCTGCTCAAGCACTGGCTGAGATTGTAGAACATGCAAGCCTAGCTGCCAAAGCTGTTGTAGAACTTTAAAGGCAATATTGTGTTGATGATGGTGGTTCATGCAACTTATGTTTCAAGGATGAAAGGTTGGAACTTGGGCAATCATTTCCTAGAGATGGTAATGATAATTTTTTTATTGGCAGGCAGTATTGGAACATGAAATTTAAGGATGCTATCTCTACAGCTCAAGCAGCGGCTGAGTTTGGAGAACATGGAAGCCTAGCTGCCACAGCTGTTGGAGAACTTTCAAGGCAATATTGTGTTGATGATGGTGGTTCATGCCACTTAGGTTTCAAGGGTGAAAGGTTGGAACATGGGCAATCATTTCCTGGAGATAGTAATGGTAATTTTTCTATTGGCAGGCAATATTGAACATGAAATTTAAGGATGCTACCTCTGCTGCTCAAGCAGCGGCTGAGTTTGGAGAACATCAAGCCTAGCTGCCAGAGCTATTGGAGAACATTAAAGGCAATATTGTGTTGATGATGGTGGTTCATGCCACTTAGGTTTCAAGGAAGAAAGGTTAGAACATGGGCAAGCATTTCCTGGAGATGGTAATGGTAATTTTTCTATTGGCACGCAGTATTGGAACATGAAATTTAAGGATGCTACCTCTGCTGCTTAAGCAGCGGCTGAGTTTGGAGAACATGTAAGCCTAGCTGCCAGAGCTGTTGGAGAACTTTCAAGGCAATATTGTGTTGATGATGGTGGTTCATGCCACTTAGGTTTCAAGGATGAAACGTTGGAACATGGGCAATCATTTCCTTGAGATGGTAATGGTAAGTTTTCTGTTGGCAGGCAGTATTGGAACATGAAATTTAAGGATGCAACCTCTGCTGCTCAAGCACTGGCTGAGTTTGCAGAACATGCAAGCCTAGCTGCCAGAGCTGTTGTAGAACTTTAAAGTCATGTAAGCCTAGCTGCCAGAGCTGTTGGAGAACTTTCAAGGAAATATTGTGTTGATGATGGTGGTTCATGCCACTTAGGTTTCAAGGATGAAAGGTTAGAAAATGGGCAAGCATTTCCTGGAGATGGTAATGGTAATTTTTCTATTGGCAGGCAGTATTGGAACATGAAATTTAAGGATGCTACCTCTGCTGCTCAAGCAGCGGCTAAGTTTGGAAAACATGCAAGCCTAGCTGCCAGAGCTATTGGAGAACTTTCAAGGCAATATTGTGTTGATGATGGTGGTTCATGCCACTTAGGTTTCAAGGAAGAAAGGTTGGAACATGGGCAATCATTTCCTTGAGATGGTAATGGTAATTTTTCTATTGGCAGGTAGTATTGGAATATGAAATTTAAGGATGCTACCTCTGCTGCTCAAGCAGTGGCTGTGTTTGGAGAACATGTAAGCCTAGCTGCCAGAGCTGTTGGAGAACTTTCAAGGCAATATTGTGTTGATGATGGTGGTTCATGCCACTTAGGTTTCAAGGATGAAAGGTTAGAAAATGGGCAAGCATTTCATGGAGATGGTAATGGTAATTTTTCTATTGGCAAGCAGTATTGGAACATGAAATTTTAGGATGCTACCTCTGCTGCTCAAGCAGCGGCTGAGTTTGGAGAACATACAAGCCTAGCTGCCAGAGCTGTTGGAGATCTTTCAAGGCAATATTGTGTTGATGATGGTGGTTCATGCCACTTAGGTTTCAAGGATGAAACGTTGGAACATGGGCAATCATTTCCTTGAGATGGTAATGGTAAGTTTTCTGTTGGCAGGCAGTATTGGAACATGAAATTTAAGGATGCAACCTCTGCTGCTCAAGCACTGGCTGAGTTTGCAGAACATGCAAGCCTAGCTGCCAGAGCTGTTGTAGAACTTTAAAGGCAATATTGTGTTGATGATGGTGGTTCATGCAACTTAGGTTTCAAGGATGAAAGGTTGGAACATGGGCAATCATTTCCTAGAGATGGTAATGGTAATTTTTCGATTGGCAGGCAGTATTGGGACATGAAATTTAAGGATGTTATCTCTGCTGCTCAAGCAGCGGCTGAGTTTGGAGAACATGCAAGCCTAGCTGCCAGAGCTGTTGGAGAACTTTCAAGGCAATATTGTGTTGATGATGGTGGTTCATGCCACTTAGGTTTCAAGGATGAAAGGTTGGAAGATGGGCAAGCATTTCCTGGAGATGGTAATTTTTCTATTGGCAGGAAGAATTGGAACATGAAATTTAAGGATGCTACCTCTGCTGCTCAAGCACTGGCTGAGATTGTAGAACATGCAAGCCTAGCTGCCAAAGCTGTTGTAGAACTTTAAAGGCAATATTGTGTTGATGATGGTGGTTCATGCAACTTATGTTTCAAGGATGAAAGGTTGGAACTTGGGCAATCATTTCCTAGAGATGGTAATGATAATTTTTTTATTGGCAGGCAGTATTGGAACATGAAATTTAAGGATGCTATCTCTACTGCTCAAGCAGCGGCTGAGTTTGGAGAACATGGAAGCCTAGCTGCCACAGCTGTTGGAGAACTTTCAAGGCAATATTGTGTTGATGATGGTGGTTCATGCCACTTAGGTTTCAAGGGTGAAAGGTTGGAACATGGGCAATCATTTCCTGGAGATGGTAATGGTAATTTTTCTATTGGCAGGCAATATTGAACATGAAATTTAAGGATGCTACCTCTGCTGCTCAAGCAGCGGCTGAGTTTGGAGAACATGCAAGCCTAGCTGCCAGAGCTATTGGAGAACATTAAAGGCAATATTGTGTTGATGATGGTGGTTCATGCCACTTAGGTTTCAAGGAAGAAAGGTTAGAACATGGGCAAGCATTTCCTGGAGATGGTAATGGTAATTTTTCTATTGGCACGCAGTATTGGAACATGAAATTTAAGGATGCTACCTCTGCTGCTCAAGCAGCGGCTGAGTTTGGAGAACATGTAAGCCTAGCTGCCAGAGCTGTTGGAGAACTTTCAAGGCAATATTGTGTTGATGATGGTGGTTCATGCCACTTAGGTTTCAAGGATGAAAGGTTAGAAAATGGGCAAGCATTTCATGGAGATGGTAATGGTAATTTTTCTATTGGCAAGCAGTATTTGAACATGAAATTTAAGGATGAAACCTCTGCTGCTCAAGCACTGGATGAGTTTGCAGAACATGCAAGCCTAGCTGCCAGAGCTGTTGTAGATCTTTCAAGGCAATATTGTGTTGATGATGGTGGTTCATGCCACTTAGGTTTCAAGGATGAAACGTTGGAACATGGGCAATCATTTCCTTGAGATGGTAATGGTAAGTTTTCTGTTGGCAGGCAGTATTGGAACATGAAATTTAAGGATGCAACCTCTGCTGCTCAAGCACTGGCTGAGTTTGCAGAACATGCAAGCCTAGCTGCCAGAGCTGTTGTAGAACTTTAAAGTCATCTAAGCCTAGCTGCCAGAGCTGTTGGAGAACTTTCAAGGCAATATTGTGTTGATGATGGTGGTTCATGCCACTTAGGTTTCAAGGATGAAAGGTTAGAAAATGGGCAAGCATTTCCTGGAGATGGTAATGGTAATTTTTCTATTTGCAGGCAGTATTGGAACATGAAATTTAAGGATGCTACCTCTGCTGCTCAAGCAGCGGCTAAGTTTGGAGAACATGCAAGCCTAGCTGCCAGAGCTATTGGAGAACTTTCAAGGCAATATTGTGTTGATGATGGTGGTTCATGCCACTTAGGTTTCAAGGAAGAAAGGTTGGAACATGGGCAATCATTTCCTTGAGATGGTAATGGTAATTTTTCTATTGGCAGGTAGTATTGGAATATGAAATTTAAGGATGCTACCTCTGCTGCTCAAGCAGTGGCTGTGTTTGGAGAACATGTAAGCCTAGCTGCCAGAGCTGTTGGAGAACTTTCAAGGCAATATTGTGTTGATGATGGTGGTTCATGCCACTTAGGTTTCAAGGATGAAAGGTTAGAAAATGGGCAAGCATTTCATGGAGATGGTAATGGTGATTTTTCTATTGGCAAGCAGTATTGGAACAAGAAATTTTAGGATGCTACCTCTGCTGCTCAAGCAGCGGCTGAGTTTGGAGAACATACAAGCCTAGCTGCCAGAGCTGTTGGAGATCTTTCAAGGCAATATTGTGTTGATGATGGTGGTTCATGCCACTTAGGTTTCAAGGATGAAACGTTGGAACATGGGCAATCATTTCCTTGAGATGGTAATGGTAAGTTTTCTGTTGGCAGGCAGTATTGGAACATGAAATTTAAGGATGCAACCTCTGCTGCTCAAGCACTGGCTGAGTTTGCAGAACATGCAAGCCTAGCTGCCAGAGCTGTTGTAGAACTTTAAAGGCAATATTTTTATGATGATGGTGGTTCATGCAACTTAGGTTTCAAGGATGAAAGGTTGGAACATGGGCAATCATTTCCTAGAGATGGTAATGGTAAGTTTTCTATTGGCAGGCAGTATTGGGACATGAAATTTAAGGATGTTATCTCTGCTGCTCAAGCAGCGGCTGAGTTTGGAGAACATGCAAGCCTAGCTGCCAGAGCTGTTGGAGAACTTTCAAGGCAATATTGTGTTGATGATGGTGGTTCATGCCACTTAGGTTTCAAGGATGAAAGGTTGGAAAATGGGCAAGCATTTCCTGGAGATGGTAATTTTTCTATTGGCAGGAAGAATTGGAACATGAAATTTAAGGATGCTACCTCTGCTGCTCAAGCACTGGCTGAGATTGTAGAACATGCAAGCCTAGCTGCCAAAGCTGTTGTAGAACTTTAAAGGCAATATTGTGTTGATGATGGTGGTTCATGCAACTTATGTTTCAAGGATGAAAGGTTGGAACTTGGGCAATCATTTCCTAGAGATGGTAATGATAATTTCTTTATTGGCAGGCAGTATTGGAACATGAAATTTAAGGATGCTATCTCTACTGCTCAAGCAGCGGCTGAGTTTGGAGAACATGGAAGCCTAGCTGCCAGAGCTGTTGGAGAACTTTCAAGGCAATATTGTGTTGATGATGGTGGTTCATGCCACTTAGGTTTCAAGGGTGAAAGGTTGGAACATGGGCAATCATTTCCTGGAGATGGTAATAGTAATTTTTCTATTGGCAGGCAATATTGAACATGAAATTTAAGGATGCTACCTCTGCTGCTCAAGCAGTGGCTGTGTTTGGAGAACATGTAAGCCTAGCTGCCAGAGCTGTTGGAGAACTTTCAAGGCAATATTGTGTTGATGATGGTGGTTCATGCCACTTAGGTTTCAAGGATGAAAGGTTAGAAAATGGGCAAGCATTTCATGGAGATGGTAATGGTAATTTTTCTATTGGCAAGCAGTATTGGAACATGAAATTTTAGGATGCTACCTCTGCTGCTCAAGCAGCGGCTGAGTTTGGAGAACATACAAGCCTAGCTGCCAGAGCTGTTGGAGATCTTTCAAGGCAATATTGTGTTGATGATGGTGGTTCATGCCACTTAGGTTTCAAGGATGAAACGTTGGAACATGGGCAATCATTTCCTTGAGATGGTAATGGTAAGTTTTCTGTTGGCAGGCAGTATTGGAACATGAAATTTAAGGATGCAACCTCTGCTGCTCAAGCACTGGCTGAGTTTGCAGAACATGCAAGCCTAGCTGCCAGAGCTGTTGTAGAACTTTAAAGGCAATATTTTTATGATGATGGTGGTTCATGCAACTTAGGTTTCAAGGATGAAAGGTTGGAACATGGGCAATCATTTCCTAGAGATGGTAATGGTAAGTTTTCTATTGGCAGGCAGTATTGGGACATGAAATTTAAGGATGTTATCTCTGCTGCTCAAGCAGCGGCTGAGTTTGGAGAACATGCAAGCCTAGCTGCCAGAGCTGTTGGAGAACTTTCAAGGCAATATTGTGTTGATGATGGTGGTTCATGCCACTTAGGTTTCAAGGATGAAAGGTTGGAAAATGGGCAAGCATTTCCTGGAGATGGTAATTTTTCTATTGGCAGGAAGAATTGGAACATGAAATTTAAGGATGCTACCTCTGCTGCTCAAGCACTGGCTGAGATTGTAGAACATGCAAGCCTAGCTGCCAAAGCTGTTGTAGAACTTTAAAGGCAATATTGTGTTGATGATGGTGGTTCATGCAACTTATGTTTCAAGGATGAAAGGTTGGAACTTGGGCAATCATTTCCTAGAGATGGTAATGATAATTTTTTTATTGGCAGGCAGTATTGGAACATGAAATTTAAGGATGCTATCTCTACTGCTCAAGCAGCGGCTGAGTTTGGAGAACTTGGAAGCCTAGCTGCCAGAGCTGTTGGAGAACTTTCAAGGCAATATTGTGTTGATGATGGTGGTTCATGCCACTTAGGTTTCAAGGGTGAAAGGTTGGAACATGGGCAATCATTTCCTGGAGATGGTAATGGTAATTTTTCTATTGGCAGGCAATATTGAACATGAAATTTAAGGATGCTACCTCTGCTGCTCAAGCAGCGGCTGAGTTTGGAGAACATGCAAGCCTAGCTGCCAGAGCTATTGGAGAACTTTAAAGGCAATATTGTGTTGATGATGGTGGTTCATGCCACTTAGGTTTCAAGGAAGAAAGGTTAGAACATGGGCAAGCATTTCCTGGAGATGGTAATGGTAATTTTTCTATTGGCACGCAGTATTGGAACATGAAATTTAAGGATGCTACCTCTGCTGCTCAAGCAGCGGCTGAGTTTGGAGAACATGTAAGCCTAGCTGCCAGAGCTGTTGGAGAACTTTCAAGGCAATATTGTGTTGATGATGGTGGTTCATGCCACTTAGGTTTCAAGGATGAAAGGTTAGAAAATGGGCAAGCATTTCATGGAGATGGTAATGGTAATTTTTCTATTGGCAAGCAGTATTGGAACATGAAATTTAAGGATGCAACCTCTGCTGCTCAAGCACTGGCTGAGTTTGCAGAACATGCAAGCCTAGCTGCCAGAGCTGTTGTAGATCTTTCAAGGCAATATTGTGTTGATGATGGTGGTTCATGCCACTTAGGTTTCACGGATGAAACGTTGGAACATGGGCAATCATTTCCTTGAGATGGTAATGGTAAGTTTTCTGTTGGCAGGCTGTATTGGAACATGAAATTTAAGGATGCAACCTCTGCTGCTCAAGCACTGGCTGAGTTTGCAGAACATGCAAGCCTAGCTGCCAGAGCTGTTGTAGAACTTTAAAGGCAATATTGTGTTGATGATGGTGGTTCATGCAACTTAGGTTTCAAGGATGAAAGGTTGGAAAATGGGCAAGCATTTCCTGGAGATGGTAATTTTTCTATTGGCAGGAAGAATTGGAACATGAAATTTAAGGATGCTACCTCTGCTGCTCAAGCAGCGGCTGAGTTTGGAGAACATGCAAGCCTAGCTGCCAGAGCTGTTGGAGAACTTTCAAGGCAATATTGTGTTGATGATGGTGGTTCATGCCACTTAGGTTTCAAGGATGAAAGGTTGGAAAATGGGCAAACATTTCCTGGAGATGGTAATTTTTCTATTGGCAGGAAGAATTGGAACATGAAATTTAAGGATGCTACCTCTGCTGCTCAAGCAGCAGCTGAGTTTGGAGAACATGCAAGCCTAGCTGCCAGAGCTGTTGGAGAACTTTCAAGGCAATATTGTGTTGATGATGGTGGTTCATGCCACTTAGGTTTCAAGGATGAAAGGTTGGAAAATGGGCAAGCATTTCCTGGAGATGGTAATTTTTCTATTGGCAGGAGGAATTGGAACATGAAATTTAAGGATGCTACCTCTGCTGCTCAAGCAGCGGCTGAGTTTGGAGAACATGTAAGCCTAGCTGCCAGAGCTGTTGGAGAGCTTTCAAGGCAATATTGTGTTGATGATGGTGGTTCATGCCACTTAGTTTTCAAGGATGAAAGGTTAGAAAATGGGCAAGCATTTCATGGAGATGGTTATGGTAATTTTTCTATTGGCAAGCAGTATTGGAACATGAAATTTTAGGATGCTACCTCTGCTGCTCAAGCAGCGGCTGAGTTTGGAGAACATACAAGCCTAGCTGCCAGAGCTATTGGAGATCTTTCAAGGCAATATTGTGTTGATGATGGTGGTTCATGCCACTTAGGTTTCAAGGATGAAACGTTGGAACATGGGCAATCATTTCCTTGAGATGGTAATGGTAAGTTTTCTGTTGGCAGGCAGTATTGGAACATGAAATTTAAGGATGCAACCTCTACTGCTCAAGCACTGGCTGAGTTTGCAGAACATGCAAGCCTAGCTGCCAGAGCTGTTGTAGAACTTTAAAGGCAATATTGTGTTGATGATGGTGGTTCATGCAACTTAGGTTTCAAGGATGAAAGGTTGGAACATGGGCAATCATTTCCTAGAGATGGTAATGGTAATTTTTCTATTGGCAGGCAGTATTAGAACATGAAATTTAAGGATGTTATCTCTGCTGCTCAAGCAGCGGCTGAGATTGTAGAACATGCAAGCCTAGCTGCCAAAGCTATTGTAGAACTTTAAAGGCAATATTGTGTTGATGATGGTGGTTCATGCAACTTATGTTTCAAGGATGAAAGGTTGGAACTTGGGCAATCATTTCCTAGAGATGGTAATGATAATTTTTTTATTGGCAGGCAGTATTGGAACATGAAATTTAAGGATGCTATCTCTACTGCTCAAGCAACGGCTGAGTTTGGAGAACATGGAAGCCTAGCTGCCAGAGCTGTTGGAGAACTTTCAAGGCAATATTGTGTTGATGATGGTGGTTCATGCCACTTAGGTTTGAAGGGTGAAAGATTGGAACATGGGCAATCATTTCCAGGAGATGGTAATGGTAATTTTTCTATTGGCAGGCAATATTGAACATGAAATTTAAGGATGCTACCTCTGCTGCTCAAGCAGCGGCTGAGTTTGGAGAACTTGCAAGCCTAGCTGCCAGAGCTATTGGAGAACTTTAAAGGCAATATTGTGTTGATGATGGTGGTTCATGCCACTTAGGTTTCAAGGAAGAAAGGTTAGAACATGGGCAAGCATTTCCTGGAGATGGTAATGGTAATTTTTCTATTGGCACGCAGTATTGGAACATGAAATTTAAAGATGCTACCTCTGCTGCTCAAGCAGTGGCTGAGTTTGGAGAACATGTAAGCCTAGCTGCCAGAGCTGTTGGAGAACTTTCAAGGCAATATTGTGTTGATGATGGTGGTTCATGCCACTTAGGTTTCAAGGATGAAAGGTTAGAAAATTGGCAAGCATTTCCTGGAGATAGTAATGGTAATTTTTCTATTGGCAGGCAGTATTGGAACATGAAATTTAAGGATGCTACCTCTGCTGCTCAAGCAGCGGCTAAGTTTGGAGAACATGCAAGCCTAGCTGCCAGAGCTATTGGAGAACTTTCAAGGCAATATTGTGTTGATGATGGTGGTTCATGCCACTTAGGTTTCTAGGAAGAAAGGTTGGAACATGGGCAATCATTTCCTTGAGATGGTAATGGTAATTTTTCTATTGGCAGGCAGTATTGGAATATGAAATTTAAGGATGCTACCTCTGCTGCTCAAGCAGTGGCTGAGTTTGGAGAACATGTAAGCCTAGCTGCCAGAGCTGTTGGAGAACTTTCAAGGCAATATTGTGTTGATGATGGTGGTTCATGCCACTTAGGTTTCAAGGATGAAAGGTTAGAAAATGGGCAAGCATGTCATGGAGATGGTAATGGTAATTTTTCTATTGGCAAGCAGTATCGGAACATGAAATTTTAGGATGCCACCTCTGCTGCTCAAGCAGTGGCTGAGTTTGGAGAACATGCAAGCCTAGCTGCCAGAGTTGTTGGAGATCTTTCAAGGCAATATTGTGTTGATGATGGTGGTTCATGCCACTTAGGTTTCAAGGATGAAACGTTGGAACATGGGCAATCATTTCCTTGAGATGGTAATGGTAAGTTTTCTGTTGGCAGGCAGTATTAGAACATGAAATTTAAGGATGCAACCTCTCCTGCTCAAGCACTGGCTGAGTTTGCAGAACATGCAAGCCTAGCTCCCAGAGCTGTTGTAGAACTTTAAAGGCAATATTGTGTTGATGATGGTGGTTCATGCAACTTAGGTTTCAAGGATGAAAGGTTGGAACATGGGCAATCATTTCCTAGAGATGTTAATGGTAATTTTTCTATTTGCAGGCAGTATTGGAACATGAAATTTAAGGATGTTATCTCTGCTGCTTAAGCAGCGGCTGAGTTTGGAGAACATGCAAGCCTAGCTACCAGAGCTGTTGGAGAACTTTCAAGGCAATATTGTGTTGATGATGGTGGTTCATGCCACTTAGGTTTCAAGGATGAAAGGTTGGAACATGGGCAATCATTTCCTGGATATGGTAATGGTAATTTTTCTATTGACAGGCAGTATTGAACATGAAATTTAAGGATGCTACCTCTGCTGCTCAAGCATCGGCTGAGTTTGGAGAACATGCAAGCCTAGCTTCCAGAGCTATTGGAGAACTTTCAAGGCAATATTTTGTTGATGATGGTGGTTCATGCCACTTAGGTTTCAAGGAAGAAAGGTTGGAACATGGGCAATCACTTCTTGGAGATGGTAATGGTAATTTTTCTATTGGCAGGCAGTATTGGAACATGAAATTTAAGGATGCTGCCTCTGCTGCTCAAGCAGCGGCTGAGTTTGGAGAACATGCAAGCCTAGCTGCCAGAGCTGTTGGAGAACTTTCAAGGCAATATTGTGTTGATGATGTTGGTTCATGCCACTTAGGTTTCAAGGATGAAACGTTGGAAAATGGGCAAGCATTTTCTGGAGATGGTAATTTTTCTATTGGCAGGAAGAATTGGAACATGAAATTTAAGGATGCTACCTCTGCTGCTCAAGCACTGGCTGAGTTTGCAGAATATGCAAGCCTAGCTGCCAGAGCTGTTGTAGAACTTTAAAGGCAATATTGTGTTGATGATGGTGGTTCATGCAACTTAGGTTTCAAGGTTGAAAGGTTGGAACATGGGCAATCATTTCCTGGAGATGGTAATGGTAATTTTTCTATTGGCAGGCAGTATTGGAACATGAAATTTAAGGATGCTATCTCTGCTGCTCAAGCAGCGGCTGAGTTTTGAGAACATGCAAGCCTAGCTGCCAGAGCTATTGGAGAACTTTCAAGGCAATATTGTGTTGATGATGATGGTTCATGACACTTAGGTTTCAAGGAAGAAAGGTTGGAACATGGGCAATCATTTCCTGGAGATGGTAATGGTAATTTTTCTATTGGCAGGCAGTATTGGAACATGAAATTTAAGGATGCTACCTCTGCTGCTCAAGCAGCGGCTGAGTTTAGAGAACATGCAAGCCTAGCTGCCAGAGCTGTTGGAGAACTTTCAAGGCAATATTATTTTGATGATGGTGGTTCATGCCACTTAGGTTTCAAGGATGAAAGGTTAGAAAATGGGCAAGCATTTCCTGGAGATGGTAATGGTCATTTTTCTATTGGCAGGCAGTATTGGAACATGAAATTTAAGGATGCTACCTCTGCTGCTCAAGCAACGGCTGAGTTTGGAGAACATGCAAGCCTAGCTGCCAGAGCTGTTGGAGAATTTTCAAGGCAATATTGTGTTGATGATGGTGGTTCATGCCACTTAGGTTTCAAGGATGAAACGTTGGAAAAAGGGCAAGCATTTCCTGGAGATGGTAATTTTTCTATTGGCAGGAAGAATTGGAACATGAAATTTAAGGATGCTACCTCTGCTGCTCAAGCAACGGCTGAGTTTGGAGAACATGCAAGCCTAGCTGCCAGAGCTGTTGGAGAACTTTCAAGGCAATATTGTGTTGATGATGGTGGTTCATGCCACTTAGGTTTCAAGGATGAAAGGTTAGAAAATGGGCAAGCATTTCCTGGAGATGGTAATGGTAATTTTTCTATTGGCAGGCAGTATTGGAACATGAAATTTAAGGATGCTACCTCTGCTGCTCAAGCAGCGGCTGAGTTTGGAGAACATGCAAGCCTAGCTGCCAGAGCTGTTGGAGAACTTTCAACGCAATATTGTGTTGATGATGGTGGTTCATGCCACTTAGGTTTCAAGGATGAAACGTTGGAAAATGGGCAAGCATTTCCTGGAGATGGTAATTTTTCTATTGGCTGGAAGAATTGGAACATGAAATTTAAGGATGCTACCTCTGCTGCTCAAGCACTGGCTGAGTTTGCAAAACATGCAAGCTTAGCTGCCAGAGCTGTTGTAGAACTTTCAAGGAAATATTGTGTTGATGATGGTGGTTCATACCACTTAGGTTTTAAGGATGAAAGGTTGGAACATGGGCAATCATTTCTTGGAGATGGTAATGGTAATATTTTTGTTAGCAGGAAGAATTGGAACATGAAATTTAAGGATGCTACCTCTACTGCTCAAGCAGCGGCTGAGTTTGCAGAACATGCAAGCCTAGCTGCCAGAGTTATTGTAGAACTTTCAAGAAAATATTGTGTTGATGATGGTGGTTCATGCCACTTAGTTTTCAAGGATGAAAGGTTGGAACATGGGCAATCATTTCCTGGAGATGGTAATGGTAATGTTTTTGTTGGCAGGTAGAATTGGAACAAGAAATTTAAGTATGCTACCTCTGTTGCTCAAGCAGCGGCTGACTTTGCAGAACTTTCAAGCCTAGCTGCCAGAGCTGTTGTTGAACTTTCAAGGCAATATTGTGTTGATGATGGTGGTTCATACCACTTAGGTTTCAAGGATGAAAGGTTGGAACATGGGCAGTCATTTCCTAGAGATGGTAATGGTAATTTTTCTATTGGCAGGCAGTATTGAACATGAAATTTAATGATGCTACCTCTGCTGCTCAAGCAGCGGCTGAGTTTGGAGAACATGCAAGCCTAGCTGCCAGAGCTATTGGAGAACTTTCAAGGCAATATTGTGTTGATGATGGTGGTTCATGCCACTTAGGTTTCAAGGAAGAAAGGTTGGAACATGGGCAATCATTTCCTGGAGATGGTAATGGTAATTTTTCTATTAGCAGGCAGTATTGGAACATGAAATTTAAGGATGCTACCTCTGCTGCTCAAGCAGCGGCTGAGTTTGGAGAACATGCAAGCCTAGCTGCCAGAGCTATTGGAGAACTTTAAAGGCAATATTGTGTTGATGATGGTGGTTCATGCCACTTAGGTTTCAAGGAAGAAAGGTTAGAACATGGGCAAGCATTTCCTGAAGATGGTAATGGTAATTTTTCTATTGGCACGCAGTATTGGAACATGAAATTTAAAGATGCTACCTCTGCTGCTCAAGCAGCGGCTGAGTTTGGAGAACATGTAAGCCTAGCTGCCAGAGCTGTTGGAGAACTTTCAAGGCAATATTGTGTTGATGATGGTGGTTCATGCCACTTAGGTTTCAAGGATGAAAGATTAGAAAATGGGCAAGCATTTCCTGGAGATAGTAATGGTAATTTTTCTATTGGCATGCAGTATTGGAACATGAAATTTAAGGATGCTACCTCTGCTGCTCAAGCAGCGGCTAAGTTTGAAGAACATGCAAGCCTAGCTGCCAGAGCTATTGGAGAACTTTCAAGGCAATATTGTGTTGATGATGGTGGTTTATGCCACTTAGGTTTCAAGGAAGAAAGATTGGAACATGGGCAATCATTTCCTTGAGATGGTAATGGTAATTTTTCTATTGGCAGGCAGTATTGGAATATGAAATTTAAGGATGTTACCTCTGCTGCTCAAGCAGTGGCTGAGTTTGGAGAACATGTAAGCCTAGCTGCCAGAGCTGTTGGAGAACTTTCAAGGCAATATTGTGTTGATGATGGTGGTTCATGCCACTTAGGTTTCAAGGATGAAAGTTTAGAAAATGGGCAAGCATTTCATGGAGATGGTAATGGTAATTTTTCTATTGGCAAGCAGTATCGGAACATGAAATTTTAGGATGCTACCTCTGCTGCTCAAGCAGTGGCTGAGTTTGGAGAAAATGTATGCCTAGCTGCCAGAGCTGTTGGAGAACTTTCAAGGCAATATTGTGTTGATGATGGTGGTTCATGCCACTTAGGTTTCAAGGATGAAAGGTTAGAAAATGGGCAAGCATTTCATGGAGATGGTAATGGTAATTTTTCTATTGGCAAGCAGTATCGGAACATGAAATTTTAGGATGCTACCTCTGCTGCTCAAGCAGCGGCTGAGTTTGGAGAACATGTAAGCCTAGCTGCCAGAGTTGTTGGAGATCTTTCAAGGCAATATTGTGTTGATGATGGTGGTTCATGCCACTTAGGTTTCAAGGATGAAACGTTGGAACATGGGCAATCATTTCCTTGAGATGGTAATGGTAAGTTTTCTGTTGGCAGGCAGTATTAGAACATGAAATTTAAGGATGCAACCTCTGCTGCTCAAGCACTGGCTGAGTTTGCAGAACATGCAAGCCTAGCTGCCAGAGCTGTTGTAGAACTTTAAAGGCAATATTGTGTTGATGATGGTGGTTCATGCAACTTAGGTTTCAAGGATGAAAGGTTGGAACATGGGCAATCATTTCCTAGAGATGTTAATGGTAATTTTTCTATTTGCAGGCAGTATTGGAACATGAAATTTAAGGATGTTATCTCTGCTGCTTAAGTAGCGGCTGAGTTTGGAGAACATGCAAGCCTAGCTGCCAGAGCTGTTGGAGAACTTTCAAGGCAATATTGTGTTGATGATGGTGGTTCATGCCACTTAGGTTTCAAGGATGAAAGGTTGGAACATGGGCAATCATTTCCTGGATATGGTAATGGTAATTTTTCTATTGACAGGCAGTATTGAACATGAAATTTAAGGATGCTACCTCTGCTGCTCAAGCATCGGCTGAGTTTGGAGAACATGCAAGCCTAGCTTCCAGAGCTATTGGAGAACTTTCAAGGCAATATTTTGTTGATGATGGTGGTTCATGCCACTTAGGTTTCAAGAAAGAAAGGTTGGAACATGGGCAATCACTTCTTGGAGATGGTAATGGTAATTTTTCTATTGGCAGGCAGTATTGGAACATGAAATTTAAGGATGCTGCCTCTGCAGCTCAAGCAGCGGCTGAGTTTGGAGAACATGCAAGCCTAGCTGCCAGAGCTGTTGGAGAACTTTCAAGGCAATATTGTGTTGATGATGATGGTTCATGCCACTTAGGTTTCAAGGATGAAACGTTGGAAAATGGGCAAGCATTTCCTGGAGATGGTAATTTTTCTATTGGCAGGAAGAATTGGAACATGAAATTTAAGGATGCTACCTCTGCTGCTCAAGCACTGGCTGAGTTTGCAGAACATGCAAGCCTAGCTGCCAGAGCTGTTGTAGAACTTTAAAGGCAATATTGTGTTGATGATGGTGGTTCATGCAACTTAGGTTTCAAGGTTGAAAGGTTGGAACATGGGCAATCATTTCCTGGAGATGGTAATGGTAATTTTTCTATTGGCAGGTAGTATTGGAACATGAAATTTAAGGATGCTATCTCTGCTGCTCAAGCAGCGGCTGAGTTTTGAGAACATGCAAGCCTAGCTGCCAGAGCTATTGGAGAACTTTCAAGGCAATATTGTGTTGATGATGATGGTTCATGACACTTAGGTTTCAAGGAAGAAAGGTTGGAACATGGGCAATCATTTCCTGGAGATGGTAATGGTAATTTTTCTATTGGCAGGCAGTATTGGAACATGAAATTTAAGGATGCTACCTCTGCTGCTCAAGCAGCGGCTGAGTTTAGAGAACATGCAAGCCTAGCTGCCAGAGCTGTTGGAGAACTTTCAAGGCAATATTGTGTTGATGATGGTGGTTCATGCCACTTAGGTTTCAAGGATGAAATGTTGGAAAATGGGCAAGCATTTCCTGGAGATGGTAATTTTTCTATTGGCAGGAAGAATTGGAACATGAAATTTAAGGATGCTACCTCTGGTGCTCAAGCAGCGGCTGAGTTTGGAGAACATGCAAGCCTAGCTGCCAGAGGTGTTGGAGAACTTTCAAGGCAATATTGTGTTGATGATGATGGTTCATGCCACTTAGGTTTCAAGGATGAAACGTTGGAAAATGGGCAAGCATTTCCTGGAGATGGTAATTTTTCTATTGGCAGGAAGAATTGGAACATGAAATTTAAGGATGCTACCTCTGCTGCTCAAGCACTGGCTGAGTTTGCAGAACATGCAAGCCTAGCTGCCAGAGCTGTTGTAGAACTTTAAAGGCAATATTGTGTTGATGATGGTGGTTCATGCAACTTAGGTTTCAAGGTTGAAAGGTTGGAACATGGGCAATCATTTCCTGGAGATGGTAATGGTAATTTTTCTATTGGCAGGTAGTATTGGAACATGAAATTTAAGGATGCTATCTCTGCTGCTCAAGCAGCGGCTGAGTTTTGAGAACATGCAAGCCTAGCTGCCAGAGCTATTGGAGAACTTTCAAGGCAATATTGTGTTGATGATGATGGTTCATGACACTTAGGTTTCAAGGAAGAAAGGTTGGAACATGGGCAATCATTTCCTGGAGATGGTAATGGTAATTTTTCTATTGGCAGGCAGTATTGGAACATGAAATTTAAGGATGCTACCTCTGCTGCTCAAGCAGCGGCTGAGTTTAGAGAACATGCAAGCCTAGCTGCCAGAGCTGTTGGAGAACTTTCAAGGCAATATTGTGTTGATGATGGTGGTTCATGCCACTTAGGTTTCAAGGATGAAATGTTGGAAAATGGGCAAGCATTTCCTGGAGATGGTAATTTTTCTATTGGCAGGAAGAATTGGAACATGAAATTTAAGGATGCTACCTCTGGTGCTCAAGCAGCGGCTGAGTTTGGAGAACATGCAAGCCTAGCTGCCAGAGGTGTTGGAGAACTTTCAAGGCAATATTGTGTTGATGATGGTGGTTCACGCCACTTAGGTTTCAAGGATGAAAGGTTAGAAAATGGGCAAGCATTTCCTGGAGATGGTAATGGTAATTTTTCTATTGGCAGGCAGTATTGGAACATGAAATTTAAGGATGCTACCTCTGCTGCTCAAGCAGCGGCTGAGTTTGGAGAACATGCAAGCCTAGCTGCCAGAGCTGTTGGAGAACTTTCAAGGCAATATTGTGTTGATGATGGTGGTTCATGCCACTTAGGTTTCAAGGATGAAACGTTGGAAAATGGGCAAGCATTTCCTGGAGATGGTAATGATAATTTTTCTATTGGCTGGAAGAATTGGAACATGAAATTTAAGGATGCTACCTCTGCTGCTCAAGCACTGGCTGAGTTTGCAGAACATGCAAGCTTAGCTGCCAGAGCTGTTGTAGAACTTTCAAGGCAATATTGTGTTGATGATGGTGGTTCATACCACTTAGGTTTCAAGGATGAAAGGTTGGAACATGGGCAATCATTTCTTGGAGATGGTAATGGTAATTTTTCTGTTAGCAGGAAGAATTGGAACATGAAATTTAAGGATGCTACCTCTACTGCTCAAGCAACGGCTGAGTTTGCAGAACATGCAAGCCTAGCTGCCAGAGTTGTTGTAGAACTTTCAAGGAAATATTGTGTTGATGATGGTGGTTCATGCCACTTAGTTTTCAAGGATGAAAGGTTGGAACATGGGCAATCATTTCCTGGAGATGGTAATGGTAATGTTTTTGTTGGCAGGTAGAATTGGAACAAGAAATTTAAGTATGCTACCTCTGTTGCTCAAGCAGCGGCTGACTTTGCAGAACTTTCAAGCCTAGCTGCCAGAGCTGTTGTTGAACTTTCAAGGCAATATTGTGTTGATGATGGTGGTTCATACCACTTAGGTTTCAAGGATGAAAGGTTGGAACATGGGCAATCATTTCCTAGAGATGGTAATGGTAATTTTTCTATTGGCAGGCAGTATTGAACATGAAATTTAATGATGCTACCTCTGCTGCTCAAGCACTGGCTGAGTTTGCAGAACATGCAAGCCTAGCTGCCAGAGCTGTTGTAGAACTTTAAAGCCAATATTGTGTTGATTATAGTGGTTCATGCAACTTAGGTTTCAAGGTTGAAAGGTTGGAACATGGGCAATCATTTCCTGGAGATGGTAATGGTAATTCTTCTATTGGCAGGCAGTATTGGAACATGAAATTTAAGGATGCTATCTCTGCTGCTCAAGCAGCGGCTGAGTTTTGAGAACATGCAAGCCTAGCTGCCAGAGCTATTGGAGAACTTTCAAGGCAATATTGTGTTGATGATGATGGTTCATGACACTTAGGTTTCAAGGAAGAAAGGTTGGAACATGGGCAATCATTTCCTGGAGATGGTAATGGTAATTTTTCTATTGGCAGGCAGTATTGGAACATGAAATTTAAGGATGCTACCTCTGCTGCTCAAGCAGCGGCTGAGTTTAGAGAACATGCAAGCCTAGCTGCCAGAGCTGTTGGAGAACTTTCAAGGCAATATTGTTTTGATGATGGTGGTTCATGCCATTTAGGTTTCAAGGATGAAAGGTTAGAAAATGGGCAAGCATTTCCTGGAGATGGTAATGGTAATTTTTCTATTGGCAGGCAGTATTGGAACATGAAATTTAAGGATGCAACCTCTGCTGCTCAAGCAACGGCTGAGTTTGGAGAACATGCAAGCCTAGCTGCCAGAGCTGTTGGAGAATTTCCAAGGCAATATTGTGTTGATGATGGTGGTTCATGCCACTTAGGTTTCAAGGATGAGACGTTGGAAAATGGGCAAGCATTTCCTGGAGATGGTAATTTTTCTATTGGCAGGAAGAATTGGAACATGAAATTTAAGGATGCTACCTCTGCTGCTCAAGCAGCGGCTGAGTTTGTAGAACATGCAAGCCTAGCTGCCAGAGGTGTTGGAGAACTTTCAAGGCAATATTGTGTTGATGATGGTGGTTCATGCTACTTAGGTTTCAAGGATGAAAGATTGGAACATGGGCAATCATTTCTTGGAGATGGTAATGGTAATTTTTCTGTTAGCAGGAAGAATTGGAACATGAAATTTAAGGATGCTACCTCTACTGCTCAAGCAACGGCTGAGTTTGCAGAACATGCAAGCCTAGCTGCCAGAGTTGTTGTAGAACTTTCAAGAAAATATTGTGTTGATGATGGTGGTTCATGCCACTTAGTTTTCAAGGATGAAAGGTTGGAACATGGGCAATCATTTCCTGGAGATGGTAATGGTAATGTTTTTGTTGGCAGGTAGAATTGGAACAAGAAATTTAAGTATGCTACCTCTGTTGCTCAAGCAGCGGCTGACTTTGCAGAACTTTCAAGCCTTGCTGCCAGAGCTGTTGTTGAACTTTCAAGGCAATATTGTGTTGATGATGGTGGTTCATACCACTTAGGTTTCAAGGATGAAAGGTTGGAACATGGGCAGTCATTTCCTAGAGATGGTAATGGTAATTTTTCTATTGGCAGGCAGTATTGAACATGAAATTTAATGATGCTACCTCTGCTGCTCAAGCAGCGGCTGAGTTTGGAGAACATGCAAGCCTAGCTGCCAGAGCTATTGGAGAACTTTCAAGGCAATATTGTGTTGGTGATGGTGGTTCATGCCACTTAGGTTTCAAGGAAGAAAGGTTGGAACATGGGCAATCATTTCCTGGAGATGGTAATGGTAATTTTTCTATTAGCAGGCAGTATTGGAACATGAAATTTAAGGATGCTACCTCTGCTGCTCAAGCAGCGGCTGAGTTTGGAGAACATGCAAGCCTAGCTGCCAGAGCTATTGGAGAACTTTCAAGGCAATATTTTGTTTATGATGGTGGTTCATGCCACTTAGGTTTCAAGGATGAAAGGTTGGAACATGGGCAATCATTTCGTGGAGATGGTAATTTTTCTATTGGCAGGAAGAATTGGAACATGAAATTTAAGGATGCTACCTCTACTGCTCATGCAGTGGCTGAGTTTGCAGAATATGCAAGCCTAGCTGCCAGAGCTATTGTAGAACTTTAAAGGCAATATTGTGTTGATGATGGTGGTTCATGCCACTTAGTTTTCAAGGATGAAAGGTTAGAAAATGGGCAAGCATTTCCTGGAGATGGTAATGGTAATTTTTCTATTGGCAGGCAGTATTGGAACATGAAATTTAAGGATGTTACCTCTGCTGCTCAAGCAGCGGCTGAGTTTGGAGAACATGCAAGCCTAGCTGCCAGAGCTATTGGAGACCTTTCAAGGCAATATTGTGTTGATGATGGTGGTTCATGCCACTTAGGTTTCAAGGAAGAAAGGTTGGAACATGGGCAATCATTTCCTGGAGATGGTAATGGTAATTTTTCTATTGGCAGGCAGTATTGGAACATGAAATTTAAGGATGCTACCTCTGCTGCTCAAGCAGCGGCTGAGTTTGGAGAAGATGCAAGCCTAGCTGCCAGAGCTGTTGGAGAACTTTCAAGGCAATATTGTGTTGATGATGGTGGTTCATGCCACTTAGGTTTCAAGGATGAAAGGTTGGAACATGGGCAATCATTTCCTGGAGATGGTAATGGTAATTTTTCTATTGGCAGGCAGTATTGAACATGCAATTTAAGGATTCTACCTCTGCTGCTCAAGCAGCGGCTGAGTTTGGAGAACATGCAAGCCTAGCTGCCAGAGCTATTAGAGAACTTTCAAGGCAATATTGTGTTGATGATGGTGGTTCATGCCACTTAGGTTTCAAGGAAGAAAGGTTGGAACATGGGCAATCATTTCCTGGAGATGGTAATGGTAATTTTTCTATTGGCAGGCAGTATTGGAACATGAAATTTAAGGATGCTACCTCTGCTGCTCAAGCAGCGGCTGAGTTTGGAGAACATGCAAGCCTAGCTGCCAGAGTTGTTGGAGAACTTTCAAGGCAATATTATGTTGATGATGGTTGTTTATGCCACTTAGGTTTAAAGGATGAAAGGTTAGAAAATGGGCAAGCATTTCCTGGAGATGGTAATGGTAATTTTTCTATTGGCAGGCAGTATTGGAACATGAAATTTAAGGATGCTACCTCTGCTGCTCAAGCAGCGGCTGAGTTTGGAGAACATGCAAGCCTAGCTGCCGGAACTGTTGGAGAACTTTCAAGGCAATATTGTGTTGATGATGGTGGTTCATGCCACTTAGGTTTCAAGGATGAAACGTTGGAAAATGGGCAAGCATTTCCTGGAGATGGTAATTTTTCTATTGGCAGGAAGAATTGGAACATGAAATTTAAGGATGCTACCTCTGCTGCTCAAGCACTGGCTGAGTTTGCAGAACATGCAAGCTTAGCTGCCAGAGCTGTTGTAGAACTTTAAAGGCAATATTGTGTTGATGATGGTGGTTTATGCAACTTAGGTTTCAAGGATGAAAGGTTGGAACATGGGCAATCATTTCCTAGAGATGGTAATGGTAATTTTTCTATTGGCAAGCAATATTGGAACATGAAATTTAAGGATGCTACCTCTGCTGCTCAAGCAGTGGCTGAGTTTGGAGAACATGCAAGCCTAGCTGCCAGAGCTGTTGGAGAATTTTCAAGGCAATATTGTGTTGATGATGGTGGTTCATGCCACTTAGGTTTCAAGGATGAAGCGTTGGAAAATGGGCAAGCATTTCCTGGAGATGGTAACTTTTCTATTGGCAGGAAGAATTGGAACATGAAATTTAAGGATGCTACCTATGCTGCTCAAGTACTGGCTGAGTTTGCAGAACATGCAAGCATAGCTGCCAGAGCTGTTGTAGAACTTTAAAGGCAATATTGTGTTGATGATGGCGGTTCATGCAACTTAGGTTTCAAGGATGAAAGGTTAGAAACTGGGCAAGCATTTCCTGGAGATGGTAATGGTAATTTTTCTATTGGCAGGCAGTATTGGAACATGAAATTTAAGGATGCTACCTCTGTTGCTCAAGCAGCGGCTGAGTTTGGAGAACATACAAGCCTAGCTGCCAGAGCTGTTGGAGAACTTTCAAGGCAATATTGTGTTGATGATGGTGGTTCATGCCACTTAGGTTTCAAGGATGAAACGTTGGAAAATGGGCAAGCATTTCCTGGAGATGGTAATTTTTCTATTGGCAGGAAGAATTGGAACATGAAATTTAAGGATGCTACCTCTGCTGCTCAAGCACTGGCTGAGTTTGCAGAACATGCAAGCTTAGCTGCCAGAGCTGTTGTAGAACTTTAAAGGCAATATTGTGTTGATGATGGTGGTTCATGCAACTTAGGTTTCAAGGATGAAAGGTTGGAACATGGGCAATCATTTCCTAGAGATGGTAATGGTAATTTTTCTATTGGCAGGCAGTATTGGAACATGAAATTTAAGGATGCTACCTCTGCTGCTCAAGCAGCGGCTGAGTTTGGAGAACATGCAAGCCTAGCTGCCAGAGCTGTTGGAGAACTTTCAAGGCAATATTGTGTTGATGATGGTGGTTCATGCCACTTAGGTTTCAAGGATGAAAGGTTGGAACATGGGCAATCATTTCCTTGAGATGGTAATGGTAATTTTTCTATTGGCAGGCAGTATTGAACATGAAATTTAAGGATGCTACCTCTGCTGCTCAAGCAGCGGCTGAGTTTGGAGAACATGCAAGCCTAGCTGCCAGAGCTATTGGAGAACTTTCAAGGCAATATTGTGTTGATGACGGTGGTTCATGCCACTTAGGTTTCAAGGAAGAAAGGTTGTAACATGGGCAATCATTTCCTGGAGATGGTAATGGTAATTTTTCTATTGGCAAGCAGTATTGGAACATGAAATTTAAGGATGCTACCTCTGCTGCTCAAGCAAAGGCTGAGTTTGGAGAACATGCAAGCCTAGCTGCCAGAGCTGTTGGAGAACTTTCAAGGCAATATTGTGTTGATGATTGTGGTTCATGTCACTTAGGTTTCAAGGATGAAAGGTTGGAACATGGGCAAGTATTTCCTGGAGATGGTAATGGTAATTTTTCTGTTGGCAAGCAGAATTGGAACATGAAATTTAAGGATGCTACCTCTGCTGCTCAAGCAACGGCTGAGTTTGCAGAACATGCAAGCCTAGCTGCCAGAGCTTTTGTAGAACTTTCAAGGCAATATTGTGTTGATGATGGTGGTTCATGCCACTAAGGTTTCAAGGATGAAACGATGGAAAATGGGCAAGCATTTCCTGGAGATGGTAATTTTTCTATTGGCAGGAATAATTGGAACATGAAATTTAAGGATGCTACCTCTGCTGCTCAAGCAGCGGCTGAGTTTGGAGAACATGCAAGCCTAGCTGCCAGAGCTGTTGGAGAACTTTCAAGGCAATATTGTGTTGATGATGGTGGTTCATGCCACTTAGGTTTCAAGGATGAAAGGTTGGAACATGGGCAATCATTTCCTGGAGATGGTAATTTTTCTATTGGTAGGAAGAATTGGAACATGAAATTTATGGATGCTACCTCTGCTGCTCATGCAGTGGCTGAGTTTGCAGAACATGCAAGCCTAGGTGCCAGAGCTATTGTAGAACTTTAAAGGCAATATTGTGTCGATGATGGTGGTTCATGCCACTTAGGTTTCAAGGATGAAAGGTTGGAACATGGGCAATCATTTCCTAGAGATGGTAATGGTAATTTTTCTATTGGCAGGCAGTGTTGGAACATGAAATGTTCCAATTCTGCATGAACCACCATCATCAACACAATATTGGCAGTATATTGCCAGCAGAGGTAGTATCCTTAAATTTCATGTTCCACTTCTACCTGCCAATAGAAAAATTACCAATACCATCTCCGGGAAATGATTGCCCATGTTCCAACCTTTCATCCTTGAAACCTAAGTGGCATGAACCACCATCATCAACACAATATTGCCTTGAAAGTTCTACAATAGCTCTGGCATCTAGGCTTGCATGTTATGCAAACTCAGGCGCTGCTTGAGCAGCAGAGGTAGCATTCTTAAATTTCATGTTCCAATTCTGCCTGCCAACAGAACAATTACCATCACCATCTCAAGGAAATCATTGCCCATGTTCCAACCTTTCATCCTTGAAACCTAAGTGGCATGAACCACCATCATCAACACAATATTGCCTTGAAAGTTCTACAACAGCTCTGGCAGCTAGGCTTGCATGTTCTGCAAACTCAGTCGCTACTTGAGCAGCAGAGGTAGCATCCTTAAATTTCATGTTCCAATTCTTCCTGCCAATAGAAAAATTACCATTACCATCTCAAGGAAATGATTGCCCATGTTCCAACCTTTCATCCTTGAAACCTAAGTGGAATGAACCACCATCATCAACACAATATTGCCTTGAAAGTTCTACAATAGCTCTGGCATCTAGGCTTGCATGTTATGCAAACTCAGTCGCTGCTTGAGCAGCAGAGGTAGCATCCTTAAATTTCATGTTCCAATTCTGCCTGCCAATAGAAATATTACCATTACCATCTCCAGGATATGATTGTCCATGTTCCAACCTTTTATCCTTGAAACCTAAGTGGCATGAACCACCACCATCACCACAATATTGGCTTGAAAGTTCTGCAACAGCTCTTGTAGCTAGGCCTGCATGTTCTGCAAACTCAGTCGCTACTTGAGCAGCAGAGGTACCATCCTTAAATTTGATGGTCCAATTCTTCTTGCCAATAGAAACATTACCATTACCATCTCCAGGAAATGATTGCTAATGTTCAAACCTTTCATCCATGAAACCTAAGTTGCATGAACCACCATGATCAACACAATATTGCCTTGAAAGTTCTACAACAGCTCTGGCAGCTAGGCTTGCATGTTCTGCAAACTCAGTCGCTACTTGAGCAGCAGAGGTAGCATCCTTGAATTTCATGTTCCAATTCTTCCTGCCAATAGAAAAATTACCATTACCATCTCAAGGAAATGATTGCCCATGTTCCAACCTTTCATCCTTGAAACCTAAGTGGAATGAACCACCATCATCAACACAATATTGCATTGAAAGTTCTACAACAGCTCTGCCATCTAGGCTTGCATATTCTGCAAACTCAGCCGCTGCTTGAGCAGCAGAGGTAGCATCCTTAAATTTCATGTTCCAATTCTACTTGCCAATAGAAAAATTAACATTACCATCTCTAGGAAATGTTTTCCCATGATCCAACCTTTGATCCTTGAAAACTAAGTGGCATGAACCACCATCATCAACACAATATTGACTTGAAAGTTCTACAACAACTCTGGCAGCTAGGATTAGATGTTCTGCAAACTCAGCCGCTGCTTGAGCAGCAGAGGTAGCATCCTTAAATTTCATTTTCCAATTCTGCCTGCCAATAGAAAATTTACCATCTCCAGGAAATGATTGCCCATGTTCCAACCTTTTATCCTTGAAACCTAAGTGGCATGAACCACCATCATCAACACAATATTGCCTTGAAAGTTCTACAACAGCTCTGGCAGCTAGGCTTGCATGTTCTGCAAACTCAGCCGCTGCTTGAGCAGCAAAGGTAGCATCCTTAAATTTCATGTTCCAATTCTACTTACCAACAGAAAAATTAACATTACCATCTCTAGGAAATGCTTTCCCATGTTCCAACCTTTGATCCTTGAAAACTAAGTGGCATGAACCACCATCATCAACACAATATTGCCTTGAAAGTTCTACAACAATTCTGGCAGCTAGGATTAGATGTTCTGCAAACTCACCCGCTTCTTTAGCAGCAGAGGTAGCATCCTTAAATTTCATGTTCCAATTCTGCCTGCCAATAGAAATATTACCATTACCATCTCCAGGATATGATTGCCCATGTTCCAACCTTTTATCTTGAAACCTAAGTGGCATGAACCACCACCATCAGCACAATATTGGCTTGAAAGTTCTGCAACAGCTCTTGTAGCTAGGCCTGCATGTTCTGCAAACTCAGTCGCTACTTGAGCAGCAGAGGTACCATCCTTAAATTTGATGGTCCAATTCTTCTTGCCAATAGAAACATTACCATTACCATCTCCAGGAAATGATTGCTAATGTTCCAACCTTTCATCCTTGAAACCTAAGTGGAATGAACCACCATCATCAACACAATATTGCATTGAAAGTTCTACAACAGCTCTGGCAGCTAGGCTTGCATGTTCTGTAAACTCAGCCGCTACTTGAGCAGCAGAGGTAGCATCCTTAAATTTCATGTTCCAATTCTACTTGCCAATAGAAAAATTAACATTACCATCTCTAGGAAATGCTTTCCCATGTTCCAACCTTTGATCCTTGAAAACTAAGTGGCATGAACCACCATCATCAAAATATTATTGCCTTGAAAGTTCTACAACAGCTCTGGCAGCTAGGCTTGCATGTTATGCAAACTCAGCCACTGCTTGAGCAGCAGAGATAGCATCCTTAAATTTCATGTTCCAATTCTGCCAGCCAACAGAAGAATTACCATCACCATCTCCAGGAAATGATTGCCCATGTTCCAACCTTTCATCCTTGAAACCTAAGTGGCATGAACCACCATCATCAATACATTATTGCCTTGAAAGTTCTACAACAGCTCTGGCAGCTAAGATTAGATGTTCTGCAAACTCAGCCGCTGCTTGAGCAGCAGAGGTAGCATCCTTAAATTTCATGTTCCAATTCTGCCTGCCAATAGAAAATTTTCAATCTCCAGGAAATGATTGCCCATGTTCCAACCTTTTATCCTTGAAACCTAAGTGGCATGAACCACCATCATCAACCCAATATTGCCTTGAAAGTTCTACAATAGCTCTAGCAGCTAGGCCTGCATGTTCTGCAAACTCAGTCGCTGCTTGAGCAGCAGAGGTAGCATCCTTAAATTTCATGGTTCAATTCTGCCTGCCAATAGAAAAATTACCATTACCATCTCCAGAAAATGATTGCTCATGTTCCAACCTTTTGTCCTTGAAACCTAAGTGGCATGAACCATCATCATCAACATAATATTCCCTTGAAAGTTCTACAAAAGCTCTGGCAGCTAGGCTTGCATGTTCTGTAAACTCAATCGCTGCTTGAGAAGCAGAGGTAGCATCCTTAAATTTAATATTCCAATTCTGCCTGCCAATAGAAAATTTACCATCTCCAGGAAATGATTGCCCATGTTCCAACCTTTTATCCTTGAAACCTAAGTGGCATGAACCATTATCATGAACACAATATTTCCTTTAAAGTTCTACAACAGCTCTGGCAGCTAGGATTTCATGTTCTGCAAACTCAGCCGCTGCTTGAGCAGTAGAGGTGGCATCCTTAAATTTCATGTTCCAATTTTGCCTGCCAATAGAAATATTACCATTACCATCTCCAGGATATGATTGCCCATGTTCCAACCTTTTATCCTTGAAACCTAAGTGACATGAACCATCATCATCAACATAATAATCCCTTGAAAGTTCTACAAAAGCTCTGGTAGCTAGGCCTGCATGTTCTGTAAACTCAACCGCTGCTTGAGCAGCAGAGGTAGCATCCTTAAATTTAATGTTCCAATTCTGCGTGCCAACAGAAAAATTACCATTACCATCATTGCCCATGTTCCAACCTTTCATACTTGAAACCTAAGTGGCATGAACCACCATCATCGACACAATATTTCCTTTAAAGTTCTACAACAGCTCTGGCAGCTAGGATTTCATGTTCTGCAAACTCAGCCGCTGTTTGAGCAGCAGAGGTAGCATCCTTAAATTTCATGTTCTAATTTTACCTGCCAATAGAAATATTACCATTACCATCTCCAGGATATGATTGCCCATGTTCCAACCTTTTATCCTTGAAACCTAAGTGCCATGAACCACCACCATCAACATATTATTGCCTTGAAAGTTCTACAACAGCTCTGGCAGCTAGGCTTGCATGTTATGCAAACTCAGTCACTGCTTGAGCAACAGTGGTAGCATCCTTAAATTTCATGTTCCAATTCTGCCTGCCAACAGAAGAATTACCATCACCATCTCCAGGAAATGATTGCCCATGTTCCAACCTTTCATCCTTGAAACCTAAGTGGCATAAACCACCATCATCAATACAATATTGCCTTGAAAGTTCTACAACAGCTCTGGTAGCTAGGCCTGCATGTTCTACAAACTCAGCCGCTCCTTGAGCAGCAGAGGTAGCATCCTTAAATTTCATGTTGCACTTATACCTCCCAATAGAAAAATTACCATTACCATCTCTAAGAAATGATTGCCCATGTTCCAACCTTTCATCCATGAAACCTAAGTGGCATGAACCACCATCATCAACACAATATTCCCTTGAAAGTTCTAAAATAGCTCTGGCAGCTAGGCTTGCATGTTCTACAAACTAAGCCGCTGCTTGAGCAGCAGAGGTAGCATCCTTAAATATCATGTTCCAATTCTGCTTTCCAATTGAAAAATTACCATTACCATCTCCAGGAAATGCTTGCCCATCTTCTAACCTTTCATCCTTGAAACCTAAGTGCCATGAACCACCATCATCTCCACAATATTGCCTTGAAAGTTCTCCAACAGCTTTGGCAGCTAGGCTTGCATGTTCTGTAAACTCAGCCGCTGCTTGAGCAGCAGAGGTAGCATCCTTAAATTTAATGTTGCAATTCTGCCTGCCAACAGAACAATTACCATTACCATCTCAAGGAAATGATTGCCCATGTTCCAACCTTTCATCCTTGAAAACTAAGTGGCATGAACCACCATCATCAACACAATATTGCATTGAAAGTTCTATAACAGCTCTGGCAGTTAGGCTTGCATGTTCTGCAAACTCAGTCGCTACTTGAGCAGTAGAGGTAGCATCCTTAAATTTCATGTTCCAATTCTGCCTGTCAATAGAAAAATTACCATTACCCTCTCCAAGAAATGATTGCCTATGTTCCAACCTTTCATCCTTGAAACCTAAGTGGCATAAACCACCATCATCAACACAATATTGACTTGAAAGTTCTACAATAGCTCTGGTAGCTAGGCTTACATGTTCTATAAACTCAGACGCTGCTTAAGTAGCAGAGGTAGTATCGTTAAATTTCATGCTCTAATTCTGCTTGCCAACAGAAAAATTACCATTACCATCTCCAGGAAATGCTTGCCCATGTTCCAACCTTTCATCCTTGAAACCTAAGTGGCATGAACCACCATCATCAACACAATATTGCCTTGAAAGTTCTCCAACAGCTCTGGCAGCTAGGCTTGCATTTTCTCCAAACTCAGCCGCTGCTTGAGCAGCAGAGGTAGCATCCTTAAATTTCATGTTCCAATTCTGCATGCCAACAGAAAAATTACCATCTTTAGGAAATGATTGCCCGTGTTCCAACCTTTCATCTTTGAAACCTAAGTGGCATGAACCACCATCATCAATACAATATTGCCTTGAAAGTTCTACAATAGCTTTGGCAGCTAGGCCTGCATGTTCTGCAAACTCAGCCGCTGCTTGAGCAGCAGAGGTAGCATCCTTAACTTTCATGTTCCAATTCTACCTGCCAATAGAAAAATTACCATTACCATCTCTAGTAAATGATTGCTCATGTTCCAACCTTTCATCCTTGAAACCTAAGTGGCATGAACCACCATCATCGAGACAATATTGCTTTGAAAGTTCTACAACAGCTCTGGCAGCTAGGCTTTCATGTTCTGCAAACTCACCCGCTGCTTGAGCAGCAGAGGTAGCATCCTTAAATTTCATGTTCCAATTCTACCTGCCAACAGAAAAATTACCATTACCATCTCGAGGAAATGATTGCTCATGTTCAAACCTTTCATCCTTGAAACCTAAGTGGCATGAACCACCATCATCAAGAAAATATTGCTTTGAAAGTTCTACAACAGCTCTGGCAGCTTGGCTTGCATGTTCTCCAAACTCAGCCGCTGCCCGAGCAGCAGAGGTAGCATCCTTAAATTTCATGTTCCAATTCTGCATGCCAACAGAAAAATTACCATCTATAGGAAATGATTGCCCATGTTCCAACCTTTCATCTTTGAAACCTAAGTGGCATGAACCACCATCATCAATACAATATTGCCTTGAAAGTTCTACAATAGCTCTGGCAGCTAGGCCTGCATGTTCTGCAAACTCAGCCGCTGCTTGAGCAGCAGAGGTAGCATCCTTAAATTTCATGTTCCAATTCTACCTGCCAACAGAAAAATTACCATTACCATCTCGAGGAAATGATTGCTCATGTTCAAACCTTTCATCCTTGAAACCTAAGTGGCATGAACCACCATCATCAAGAAAATATTGCTTTGAAAGTTCTACAACAGCTCTGGCAGCTTGGCTTGCATGTTCTCCAAACTCAGCCGCTGCCCGAGCAGCAGAGGTAGCATCCTTAAATTTCATGTTCCAATTCTGCATGCCAACAGAAAAATTACCATCTATAGGAAATGATTGCCCATGTTCCAACCTTTCATCTTTGAAACCTAAGTGGCATGAACCACCATCATCAACACAATATTGCCTTGAAAGTTCTACAGCAGCTCTGGCAGCTAGGCCTGCATGTTCTGCAAACTCAGCCGTTGGTTGAGCAGTAGAGGTAGCATCCTTAAATTTCATGTTCCAATTCTACCTGCCAACAGAAAAATTACCATTACCATCTCCAGTAAATGATTGCCCATGTTCCAACCTTTCATCCATGAAACTTAAGTGGCATGAACCACCATCATCAAGACAATATTGCCTTGAAAGTTCTACAATAGCTCTGGCAGCTAGGCTTGCATGTTCTACAAACTCAGCCGTTGGTTGAGCAGTAGAGGTAGCATCCTTAAATTTCATGTTCCAATTCTACCTGCCAACAGAAAAATTACCATTACCATCTCCAGGAAATGATTGCCCATGTTCCAACATTTCATCCTTGAAAACTAAGTGGCATGAACAACCATCATCAACACAATATTGCCTTGAAAGTTCTCCAACAGCTCTGGCAGCTAGGCTTGCATGTTCTCCAAACTCAGCCGCTGCCTGAGCAGCAGAGGTAGCATCCTTAAATTTCATGTTCCAATTCTGCTTGCCAACAGAAAAATTACCATCTCTAGGAAATGATTGCCCATGTTCCAACCTTTCATCTTTGAAACCTAAGTGGCATGAACCACCATCATCAATACAATATTGCCTTGAAAGTTCTACAATAGCTCTGGCAGCTAGGCCTGCATGTTCTGCAAACTCAGCCGCTGCTTGAGCAGCAGAGGTAGCATCCTTAAATTTCATGTTCCAATTCTACCTGCCAACAGAAAAATTACCATTACCATCTCGAGGAAATGATTGCTCATGTTCAAACCTTTCATCCTTGAAACCTAAGTGGCATGAACCACCATCATCAAGAAAATATTGCTTTGAAAGTTCTACAACAGCTCTGGCAGCTTGGCTTGCATGTTCTCCAAACTCAGCCGCTGCCCGAGCAGCAGAGGTAGCATCCTTAAATTTCATGTTCCAATTCTGCATGCCAACAGAAAAATTACCATCTATAGGAAATGATTGCCCATGTTCCAACCTTTCATCTTTGAAACCTAAGTGGCATGAACCACCATCATCAACACAATATTGCCTTGAAAGTTCTACAGCAGCTCTGGCAGCTAGGCCTGCATGTTCTGCAAACTCAGCCGTTGGTTGAGCAGTAGAGGTAGCATCCTTAAATTTCATGTTCCAATTCTACCTGCCAACAGAAAAATTACCATTACCATCTCCAGTAAATGATTGCCCATGTTCCAACCTTTCATCCATGAAACTTAAGTGGCATGAACCACCATCATCAAGACAATATTGCCTTGAAAGTTCTACAATAGCTCTGGCAGCTAGGCTTGCATGTTCTCCAAACCCAGCCGCTGCTTGAGCAGCAGAGGTAGCATCCTTAAATTTCATGTTCCAATTCTGCTTGCCAATAGAAAAATTGCCATTACCATCTCCAGGAAATGATTGCCCATGTTCCAACATTTCATCCTTGAAAACTAAGTGGCATGAACAACCATCATCAACACAATATTGCCTTGAAAGTTCTCCAACTGCTCTGGCAGCTAGGCTTGCATGTTCTCCAAACTCAGCCGCTGCCTGAGCAGCAGAGGTAGCATCCTTAAATTTCATGTTCCAATTCTGCTTGCCAATAGAAAAATTACCATCTCTAGGAAATGATTGCCCATGTTCCAACCTTTCATCTTTGAAACCTAAGTGGCATGAACCACCATCATCAATACAATATTGCCTTGAAAGTTCTACAATAGCTCTGGCAGCTAGGCCTGCATGTTCTGCAAACTCAGCCGCTGCTTGAGCAGCAGAGGTAGCATCCTTAAATTTCATGTTCCAATTCTACCTGCCGACAGAAAAATTACCATTACCATCTCGAGGAAATGATTGCTCATGTTCCAACCTTTCATCCTTGAAACCTAAGTGGCATGAACCACCATCATCAAGAAAATATTGCTTTGAAAGTTCTACAACAACTCTGGCAGCTTGGCTTGCATGTTCTCCTAACTCAGCCGCTGCCCGAGCAGCAGAGGTAGCATCCTTAAATTTCATGTTCCAATTCTGCATGCCAACAGAAAAATTACCATCTCTAGGAAATGATTGCCCATGTTCCAACCTTTCATCTTTGAAACCTAAGTGGCATGAACCACCATCATCAACACAATATTGCCTTGAAAGTTCTACAGCAGCTCTGGCAGCTAGGCCTGCATGTTCTGCAAACTCAGCCGTTGGTTGAGCAGTAGAGGTAGCATCCTTAAATTTCATGTTCCAATTCTACCTGCCAACAGAAAAATTACCATTACCATCTCCAGTAAATGATTGCCCATGTTCCAACCTTTCATCCATGAAACTTAAGTGGCATGAACCACCATCATCAAGACAATATTGCCTTGAAAGTTCTACAATAGCTCTGGCAGCTAGGCTTGCATGTTCTCCAAACCCAGCCGCTGCTTGAGCAGCAGAGGTAGCATCCTTAAATTTCATGTTCCAATTCTACTTGCCAACAGAAAAATTACCATTACCATCTCCAGGAAATGATTGCCCATGTTCCAACATTTCATCCTTGAAAACTAAGTGGCATGAACAACCATCATCAACACAATATTGCCTTGAAAGTTCTCCAACAGCTCTGGCAGCTAGGCTTGCATGTTCTCCAAACTCAGCCGCTGCCTGAGCAGCAGAGGTAGCATCCTTAAATTTCATGTTCCAATTCTGCTTGCCAACAGAAAAATTACCATCTCTAGGAAATGATTGCCCATGTTCCAACCTTTCATCTTTGAAACCTAAGTGGCATGAACCACCATCATCAATACAATATTGCCTTGAAAGTTCTACAATAGCTCTGGCAGCTAGGCCTGCATGTTCTGCAAACTCAGCCGCTGCTTGAGCAGCAGAGGTAGCATCCTTAAATTTCATGTTCCAATTCTACCTGCCAACAGAAAAATTACCATTACCATCTCGAGGAAATGATTGCTCATGTTCAAACCTTTCATCCTTGAAACCTAAGTGGCATGAACCACCATCATCAAGAAAATATTGCTTTGAAAGTTCTACAACAGCTCTGGCAGCTTGGCTTGCATGTTCTCCATACTCAGCCGCTGCCCGAGCAGCAGAGGTAGCATCCTTAAATTTCATGTTCCAATTCTGCTTGCCAACAGAAAAATTACCATCTCTAGGAAATGATTGCCCATGTTCCAACCTTTCATCTTTGAAACCTAAGTGGCATGAACCACCATCATCAATACAATATTGCCTTGAAAGTTCTACAATAGCTCTGGCAGCTAGGCCTGCATGTTCTGCAAACTCAGCCGCTGCTTGAGCAGCAGAGGTAGCATCCTTAAATTTCATGTTCCAATTCTACCTGCCAACAGAAAAATTACCATTACCATCTCGAGGAAATGATTGCTCATGTTCCAACCTTTCATCCTTGAAACCTAAGTGGCATGAACCACCATCATCAAGAAAATATTGCTTTGAAAGTTCTACAACAGCTCTGGCAGCTTGGCTTGCATGTTCTCCAAACTCAGCCGCTGCCCGAGCAGCAGAGGTAGCATCCTTAAATTTCATGTTCCAATTCTGCATGCCAACAGAAAAATTACCATCTATAGGAAATGATTGCCCATGTTCCAACCTTTCATCTTTGAAACCTAAGTGGCATGAACCACCATCATCAACACAATATTGCCTTGAAAGTTCTACAGCAGCTCTGGCAGCTAGGCCTGCATGTTCTGCAAACTCAGCCGTTGGTTGAGCAGTAGAGGTAGCATCCTTAAATTTCATGTTCCAATTCTACCTGCCAACAGAAAAATTACCATTACCATCTCCAGTAAATGATTGCCCATGTTCCAACCTTTCATCCATGAAACTTAAGTGGCATGAACCACCATCATCAAGACAATATTGCCTTGAAAGTTCTACAATAGCTCTGGCAGCTAGGCTTGCATGTTCTGCAAACTCAGCCGTTGGTTGAGCAGTAGAGGTAGCATCCTTAAATTTCATGTTCCAATTCTACCTGCCAACAGAAAAATTACCATTACCATCTCCAGGAAATGATTGCCCATGTTCCAACATTTCATCCTTGAAAACTAAGTGGCATGAACAACCATCATCAACACAATATTGCCTTGAAAGTTCTCCAACAGCTCTGGCAGCTAGGCTTGCATGTTCTCCAAACTCAGCCGCTGCCTGAGCAGCAGAGGTAGCATCCTTAAATTTCATGTTCCAATTCTGCTTGCCAACAGAAAAATTACCATCTCTAGGAAATGATTGCCCATGTTCCAACCTTTCATCTTTGAAACCTAAGTGGCATGAACCACCATCATCAATACAATATTGCCTTGAAAGTTCTACAATAGCTCTGGCAGCTAGGCCTGCATGTTCTGCAAACTCAGCCGCTGCTTGAGCAGCAGAGGTAGCATCCTTAAATTTCATGTTCCAATTCTACCTGCCAACAGAAAAATTACCATTACCATCTCCAGGAAATGATTGCTCATGTTCAAACCTTTCATCCTTGAAACCTAAGTGGCATGAACCACCATCATCAAGAAAATATTGCTTTGAAAGTTCTACAACAGCTCTGGCAGCTTGGCTTGCATGTTCTCCAAACTCAGCCGCTGCCCGAGCAGCAGAGGTAGCATCCTTAAATTTCATGTTCCAATTCTGCATGCCAACAGAAAAATTACCATCTATAGGAAATGATTGCCCATGTTCCAACCTTTCATCTTTGAAACCTAAGTGGCATGAACCACCATCATCAACACAATATTGCCTTGAAAGTTCTACAGCAGCTCTGGCAGCTAGGCCTGCATGTTCTGCAAACTCAGCCGTTGGTTGAGCAGTAGAGGTAGCATCCTTAAATTTCATGTTCCAATTCTACCTGCCAACAGAAAAATTACCATTACCATCTCCAGTAAATGATTGCCCATGTTCCAACCTTTCATCCATGAAACTTAAGTGGCATGAACCACCATCATCAAGACAATATTGCCTTGAAAGTTCTACAATAGCTCTGGCAGCTAGGCTTGCATGTTCTCCAAACCCAGCCGCTGCTTGAGCAGCAGAGGTAGCATCCTTAAATTTCATGCTCCAATTCTGCTTGCCAATAGAAAAATTGCCATTACCATCTCCAGGAAATGATTGCCCATGTTCCAACATTTCATCCTTGAAAACTAAGTGGCATGAACAACCATCATCAACACAATATTTCCTTGAATGTTCTCCAACTGCTCTGGCAGCTAGGCTTGCATGTTCTCCAAACTCAGCCGCTGCCTGAGCAGCAGAGGTAGCATCCTTAAATTTCATGTTCCAATTCTGCTTGCCAATAGAAAAATTACCATCTCTAGGAAATGATTGCCCATGTTCCAACCTTTCATCTTTGAAACCTAAGTGGCATGAACCACCATCATCAATACAATATTGCCTTGAAAGTTCTACAATAGCTCTGGCAGCTAGGCCTGCATGTTCTGCAAACTCAGCCGCTGCTTGAGCAGCAGAGGTAGCATCCTTAAATTTCATGTTCCAATTCTACCTGCCAACAGAAAAATTACCATTACCATCTCGAGGAAATGATTGCTCATGTTCCAACCTTTCATCCTTGAAACCTAAGTGGCATGAACCACCATCATCAAGAAAATATTGCTTTGAAAGTTCTACAACAGCTCTGGCAGCTTGGCTTGCATGTTCTCCTAACTCAGCCGCTGCCCGAGCAGCAGAGGTAGCATCCTTAAATTTCATGTTCCAATTCTTCATGCCAACAGAAAAATTACCATCTCTAGGAAATGATTGCCCATGTTCCAACCTTTCATCTTTGAAACCTAAGTGGCATGAACCACCATCATCAACACAATATTGCCTTGAAAGTTCTACAGCAGCTCTGGCAGCTAGGCCTGCATGTTCTGCAAACTCAGCCGTTGGTTGAGCAGTAGAGGTAGCATCCTTAAATTTCATGTTCCAATTCTACCTGCCAACAGAAAAATTACCATTACCATCTCCAGTAAATGATTGCCCATGTTCCAACCTTTCATCCATGAAACTTAAGTGGCATGAACCACCATCATCAAGACAATATTGCCTTGAAAGTTCTACAATAGCTCTGGCAGCTAGGCTTGCATGTTCTCCAAACCCAGCCGCTGCTTGAGCAGCAGAGGTAGCATCCTTAAATTTCATGTTCCAATTCTGCTTGCCAACAGAAAAATTACCATTACCATCTCCAGGAAATGATTGCCCATGTTCCAACATTTCATCCTTGAAAACTAAGTGGCATGAACAACCATCATCAACACAATATTGCCTTGAAAGTTCTCCAACAGCTCTGGCAGCTAGGCTTGCATGTTCTCCAAACTCAGCCGCTGCCTGAGCAGCAGAGGTAGCATCCTTAAATTTCATGTTCCAATTCTGCTTGCCAACAGAAAAATTACCATCTCTAGGAAATGATTGCCCATGTTCCAACCTTTCATCTTTGAAACCTAAGTGGCATGAACCACCATCATCAATACAATATTGCCTTGAAAGTTCTACAATAGCTCTGGCAGCTAGGCCTGCATGTTCTGCAAACTCAGCCGCTGCTTGAGCAGCAGAGGTAGCATCCTTAAATTTCATGTTCCAATTCTACCTGCCAACAGAAAAATTACCATTACCATCTCGAGGAAATGATTGCTCATGTTCAAACCTTTCATCCTTGAAACCTAAGTGGCATGAACCACCATCATCAAGAAAATATTGCTTTGAAAGTTCTACAACAGCTCTGGCAGCTTGGCTTGCATGTTCTCCAAACTCAGCCGCTGCCCGAGCAGCAGAGGTAGCATCCTTAAATTTCATGTTCCAATTCTGCATGCCAACAGAAAAATTACCATCTATAGGAAATGATTGCCCATGTTCCAACCTTTCATCTTTGAAACCTAAGTGGCATGAACCACCATCATCAATACAATATTGCCTTGAAAGTTCTACAATAGCTCTGGCAGCTAGGCCTGCATGTTCTGCAAACTCAGCCGCTGCTTGAGCAGCAGAGGTAGCATCCTTAAATTTCATGTTCCAATTCTACCTGCCAACAGAAAAATTACCATTACCATCTCGAGGAAATGATTGCTCATGTTCAAACCTTTCATCCTTGAAACCTAAGTGGCATGAACCACCATCATCAAGAAAATATTGCTTTGAAAGTTCTACAACAGCTCTGGCAGCTTGGCTTGCATGTTCTCCAAACTCAGCCGCTGCCCGAGCAGCAGAGGTAGCATCCTTAAATTTCATGTTCCAATTCTGCATGCCAACAGAAAAATTACCATCTATAGGAAATGACTGCCCATGTTCCAACCTTTCATCTTTGAAACCTAAGTGGCATGAACCACCATCATCAACACAATATTGCCTTGAAAGTTCTACAGCAGCTCTGGCAGCTAGGCCTGCATGTTCTGCAAACTCAGCCGTTGGTTGAGCAGTAGAGGTAGCATCCTTAAATTTCATGTTCCAATTCTACCTGCCAACAGAAAAATTACCATTACCATCTCCAGTAAATGATTGCCCATGTTCCAACCTTTCATCCATGAAACTTAAGTGGCATGAACAACCATCATCAAGACAATATTGCCTTGAAAGTTCTACAATAGCTCTGGCAGCTAGGCTTGCATGTTCTGCAAACTCAGCCGTTGGTTGAGCAGTAGAGGTAGCATCCTTAAATTTCATGTTCCAATTCTACCTGCCAACAGAAAAATTACCATTACCATCTCCAGGAAATGATTGCCCATGTTCCAACATTTCATCCTTGAAAACTAAGTGGCATGAACAACCATCATCAACACAATATTGCCTTGAAAGTTCTCCAACAGCTCTGGCAGCTAGGCTTGCATGTTCTCCAAACTCAGCCGCTGCCTGAGCAGCAGAGGTAGCATCCTTAAATTTCATGTTCCAATTCTGCTTGCCAACAGAAAAATTACCATCTCTAGGAAATGATTGCCCATGTTCCAACCTTTCATCTTTGAAACCTAAGTGGCATGAACCACCATCATCAATACAATATTGCCTTGAAAGTTCTACAATAGCTCTGGCAGCTAGGCCTGCATGTTCTGCAAACTCAGCCGCTGCTTGAGCAGCAGAGGTAGCATCCTTAAATTTCATGTTCCAATTCTACCTGCCAACAGAAAAATTACCATTACCATCTCGAGGAAATGATTGCTCATGTTCAAACCTTTCATCCTTGAAACCTAAGTGGCATGAACCACCATCATCAAGAAAATATTGCTTTGAAAGTTCTACAACAGCTCTGGCAGCTTGGCTTGCATGTTCTCCAAACTCAGCCGCTGCCCGAGCAGCAGAGGTAGCATCCTTAAATTTCATGTTCCAATTCTGCATGCCAACAGAAAAATTACCATCTATAGGAAATGATTGCCCATGTTCCAACCTTTCATCTTTGAAACCTAAGTGGCATGAACCACCATCATCAACACAATATTGCCTTGAAAGTTCTACAGCAGCTCTGGCAGCTTGGCCTGCATGTTCTGCAAACTCAGTTGCTGGTTGAGCAGTAGAGGTAGCATCCTTAAATTTCATGTTCCAATTCTGCTTGCCAACAGAAAAATTACCATTACCATCTCCAGGAAATGATTGCCCATGTTCCAACCTTTCATCCTTGAAAACTAAGTGGCATGAACAACCATCATCAAAAAAATATTGCCTTGAAAATTCTCCAACAGCTCTGGCAGCTAGGCTTGCATGTTCTCCAAACTCAGCCGCTGCCCGAGCAGCAGAGGTAGCATCCTTAAATTTCATGTTCTAATTCTGCATGCCAACAGAAAAATTACCATCTCTAGGAAATGATTGCCCATGTTCCAACCTTTCATCTTTGAAACCTAAGTGGCATGAACCACCATCATCAACACAATATTGCCTTGAAAGTTCTACAGCAGCTCTGGCAGCTAGGCCTGCATGTTCTGCAAACTCAGCCGCTGGTTGAGCCGTAGAGGTAGCATCCTTAAATTTCATGTTCCAATTCTACCTGCCAATAGAAAAATTACCATTACCATCTCCAGTAAATGATTGCCCATGTTCCAACCTTTCATCCATGAAACATAAGTGGCATGAACCACCATCATCAAGACAATATTGCCTTGAAAGTTCTACAATAGCTCTGGCAGCTAGGCTTGCATGTTCTCCAAACCCAGCCGCTGCTTGAGCAGCAGAGGTAGCATCCTTAAATTTTATGTTCCAATTCTGCTTGCCAACAGAAAAATTACCATTACCATCTCCAGGAAATGATTGCCCATGTTCCAACATTTCATCCTTGAAAACTAAGTGGCATGAACCACCATCATCAACACAATATTTCCTTGAAAGTTCTCCAACAGCTCTGGCAGCTAGGCTTGCATGTTCTCCAAACTCAGCCGCTGCCTGAGCAGCAGAGGTAGCATCCTTAAATTTCATGTTCCAATTCTGCTTGCCAACAGAAAAATTACCATCTCTAGGAAATGATTGCCCATGTTCCAACCTTTCATCTTTGAAACCTAAGTGGCATGAACCACCATCATCAATACAATATTGCCTTGAAAGTTCTACAATAGCTCTGGCAGCTAGGCCTGCATGTTCTGCAAACTCAGCCGCTGCTTGAGCAGCAGAGGTAGCATCCTTAAATTTCATGTTCCAATTCTACCTGCCAACAGAAAAATTACCATTACCATCTCGAGGAAATGATTGCTCATGTTCCAACCTTTCATCCTTGAAACCTAAGTGGCATGAACCACCATCATCAAGAAAATATTGCTTTGAAAGTTCTACAACAGCTCTGGCAGCTTGGCTTGCATGTTCTCCTAACTCAGCCGCTGCCCGAGCAGCAGAGGTAGCATCCTTAAATTTCATGTTCCAATTCTGCATGCCAACAGAAAAATTACCATCTCTAGGAAATGATTGCCCATGTTCCAACCTTTCATCTTTGAAACCTAAGTGGCATGAACCACCATCATCAACACAATATTGCCTTGAAAGTTCTACAGCAGCTCTGGCAGCTAGGCCTGCATGTTCTGCAAACTCAGCCGCTGGTTGAGCAGTAGAGGTAGCATCCTTAAATTTCATGTTCCAATTCTACCTGCCAACAGAAAAATTACCATTACCATCTCCAGTAAATGATTGCCCATGTTCCAACCTTTCATCCATGAAACTTAAGTGGCATGAACCACCATCATCAAGACAATATTGCCTTGAAAGTTCTACAATAGCTCTGGCAGCTAGGCTTGCATGTTCTCCAAACCCAGCCGCTGCTTGAGCAGCAGAGGTAGCATCCTTAAATTTCATGTTCCAATTCTGCTTGCCAATAGAAAAATTACCATTACCATCTCCAGGAAATGATTGCCCATGTTCCAACATTTCATCCTTGAAAACTAAGTGGCATGAACAACCATCATCAACACAATATTGCCTTGAAAGTTCTCCAACAGCTCTGGCAGCTAGGCTTGCATGTTCTCCAAACTCAGCCGCTGCCTGAGCAGCAGAGGTAGCATACTTAAATTTCATGTTCTGCAAACTCAGCCGTTGGTTGAGCAGTAGAGGTAGCATCCTTAAATTTCATGTTCCAATTCTACCTGCCAACAGAAAAATTACCATTACCATCTCCAGTAAATGATTGCCCATGTTCCAACCTTTCATCCATGAAACTTAAGTGGCATGAACCACCATCATCAAGACAATATTGCCTTGAAAGTTCTACAATAGCTCTGGCAGCTAGGCTTGCATGTTCTCCAAACCCAGCCGCTGCTTGAGCAGCAGAGGTAGCATCCTTAAATTTCATGTTCCAATTCTGCTTGCCAATAGAAAAATTGCCATTACCATCTCCAGGAAATGATTGCCCATGTTCCAACATTTCATCCTTGAAAACTAAGTGGCATGAACCACCATCATCAACACAATATTTCCTTGAAAGTTCTCCAACAGCTCTGGCAGCTAGGCTTGCATGTTCTCCAAACTCAGCCGCTGCCTGAGCAGCAGAGGTAGCATCCTTAAATTTCATGTTCCAATTCTGCTTGCCAACAGAAAAATTACCATCTCTAGGAAATGATTGCCCATGTTCCAACCTTTCATCTTTGAAACCTAAGTGGCATGAACCACCATCATCAATACAATATTGCCTTGAAAGTTCTACAATAGCTCTGGCAGCTAGGCCTGCATGTTCTGCAAACTCAGCCGCTGCTTGAGCAGCAGAGGTAGCATCCTTAAATTTCATGTTCCAATTCTACCTGCCAACAGAAAAATTACCATTACCATCTCGAGGAAATGATTGCTCATGTTCCAACCTTTCATCCTTGAAACCTAAGTGGCATGAACCACCATCATCAAGAAAATATTGCTTTGAAAGTTCTACAACAGCTCTGGCAGCTTGGCTTGCATGTTCTCCAAACTCAGCCGCTGCCCGAGCAGCAGAGGTAGCATCCTTAAATTTCATGTTCCAATTCTGCATGCCAACAGAAAAATTACCATCTCTAGGAAATGATTGCCCATGTTCCAACCTTTCATCTTTGAAACCTAAGTGGCATGAACCACCATCATCAACACAATATTGCCTTGAAAGTTCTACAGCAGCTCTGGCAGCTAGGCCTGCATGTTCTGCAAACTCAGTTGCTGGTTGAGCAGTAGAGGTAGCATCCTTAAATTTCATGTTCCAATTCTACCTGCCAACAGAAAAATTACCATTACCATCTCCAGTAAATGATTGCCCATGTTCCAAACTTTCATCCATGAAACTTAAGTGGCATGAACCACCATCATCAAGACAATATTGCCTTGAAAGTTCTACAATAGCTCTGGCAGCTAGGCTTGCATGTTCTCCAAACTCAGCCGCTGCTTGAGCAGCAGAGGTAGCATCCTTAAATTTCATGTTCCAATTCTGCTTGCCAACAGAAAAATTACCATTACCATCTCCAGGAAATGATTGCCCATGTTCCAACATTTCATCCTTGAAAACTAAGTGGCATGAACCACCATCATCAACACAATATTGCCTTGAAAGTTCTCCAACAGCTCTGGCAGCTAGGCTTGCATGTTCTCCAAACTCAGCCGCTGCCTGAGCAGCAGAGGTAGCATCCTTAAATTTCATGTTCCAATTCTGCTTGCCAACAGAAAAATTACCATCTCTAGGAAATGATTGCCCGTGTTCCAACCTTTCATCTTTGAAACCTAAGTGGCATGAACCACCATCATCAATACAATATTGCCTTGAAAGTTCTACAATAGCTCTGGCAGCTAGGCCTGCATGTTCTGCAAACTCAGCCGCTGCTTGAGCAGCAGAGGTAGCATCCTTAAATTTCATGTTCCAATTCTACCTGCCAACAGAAAAATTACCATTACCATCTCGAGGAAATGATTGCTCATGTTCCAACCTTTCATCCTTGAAACCTAAGTGGCATGAACCACCATCATCAAGAAAATATTGCTTTGAAAGTTCTACAACAGCTCTGGCAGCTTGGCTTGCATGTTCTCCAAACCCAGTCGCTGCTTGAGCAGCAGAGGTAGCATCCTTAAATTTCATGTTCCAATTCTGCTTGCCAACAAAAAAATTACCATTACCATCTCCAGGAAATGATTGCCCATGTTCCATCCTTTCATCATTGAAAACTAAGTGGCATGAACCACCATCATCAACACAATATTGCTTTGAAAGTTCTCCAACAGCTCTGGCAGCTAGGCTTGCATGTTCTCCAAACTCAGCCGCTGCCTGAGCAGCAGAGGTAGCATCCTTAAATTTCATGTTCCAATTCTGCTTGCCAACAGAAAAATTACCATCTCTAGGAAATGATTGCCCATGTTCAAACCTTTCATCTTTGAAACCTAAGTGGCATGAACCACCATCATCAATACAATATTGCCTTGAAAGTTCTACAATAGCTCTGGCAGCTAGGCCTGCATGTTCTGCAAACTCAGCCGCTGCTTGAGCAGCAGAGGTAGCATCCTTAAATTTCATGTTCCAATTCTACCTGCCAACAGAAAAATTACCATTACCATCTCGAGGAAATGATTGCTCATGTTCCAACCTTTCATCCTTGAAACCTAAGTGGCATGAACCACCATCATCAAGAAAATATTGCTTTGAAAGTTCTACAACAGCTCTGGCAGCTAGGCTTGCATGTTCTCCAAACCCAGCCGCTGCTTGAGCAGCAGAGGTAGCATCCTTAAATTTCATGTTCCAATTCTGCTTGCCAACAGAAAAATTACCATTACCATCTCCAGGAAATGATTGCCTATGTTCCAACCTTTCATCCTTGAAAACTAAGTGGCATGAACCACCATCATCAACACAATATTGCCTTGAAAGTTCTCCAACAGCTCTGGCAGCTAGGCTTGCATGTTCTCCAAACTCAGCCGCTGCCTGAGCAGCAGAGGTAGCATCCTTAAATTTCATGTTCCAATTTTGCTTGCCAACATAAAAATTACCATCTCTAGGAAATGATTGCCCATGTTCCAACCTTTCATCTTTGAAACCTAAGTGGCATGAACCACCATCATCAATACAATATTGCCTTGAAAGTTCTACAATAGCTCTGGCAGCTAGGCCTGTATGTTTCGCAAACTCAGCCGCTGCTTGAGCAGCAGAGGTAGCATCCTTAAATTTCATGTTCCAATTCTACCGGCCAACAGAAAAATTACCATTACCATCTCCAGGAAATGATTGCTCATGTTCCAACCTTTCATCCTTGAAACCTAAGTGGCATGAACCACCATCATCAAGACAATATTGCTTTGAAAGTTCTACAACATCTCTGGCAGCTAGGCTTGCATGTTCTCCAAACTCAGCCGCTGCTTGAGCAGCAGAGGTAGCATCCTTAAATTTCATGCTCCAATTCTGCTTGCCAACAGAAAAATTACCATCTTTAGGAAATGATTGCCCGTGTTCCAACCTTTCATCCTTGAAACCTAAGTGGCATGAACCACCATCATCAACACAATATTTCTTTGAAAGTTCTACAACAGCTCTGGTAGCAAGGCCTGCATGTTCTACAAATGCACCCGCTGCTTGAGCAGCAGAGGTAGCATCCTTAAATTTCATGTTCCAATTCAGCATGCCAACAGAAAAATTACCATTACCATCTCCAAGAAATGCTTGCCCATGTTCGAACCTTTCATCCTTGAAACCTAAGTGGCATGAACCACCATCATCAACACAATATTGCCTTGAAAGTTCTCCAACAGCTCTGGCAGCTAGGCTTGCATGTTCTCCAAACCCAGCTGCTGCTTGAGCAGCAGAGGTAGCATCCTTAAATTTCATGTTCCAATTCTGCTTGCCAACAGAAAAATTACCATTACCATCTCCAGGAAATGATTGCCCATGTTCCAACCTGTCATCCTTGAAACCCAAGTGGAATGAACCACCATCATCAACATAATATTGCCTTGAAAGTTCTAAAACAGTTCTGACAGCTAGGCTTGCGTGTTCTGCAAACTCAGCCGCTGCTTGAGCAGCAGAGGTAGCATCCTTAAATTTCATGTTCCAATTCTGCCTGCCAATAAAAAAATTAACATCTCCAGAAAATGATTACCCTTGTTCCAACCTTTCATCCTCGAAACCTAAGTGGCATGAACCACCATCATCAACACAATATTGCCTTGAAACATCTACAACAGCTCTGACAGCTAGGCTTGCATGTTCTGCAAACTCAGGCGCAGCTTGAGCAGCAGAGGTAGCATCCTTAAATTTCATGTTCCAATTCTGCCTGCCAACAGAAATATTATCATTTACCATCTCCAGGAAATTATTGCCCTTGTTCCAACCTTTCATCCTTGAAACCTAAGTGGCATGAACCACCGTAATCAACATATTATTGCCTTGAAAGTTCTCCAACAGCTCTGGCAGTTAGGCTTGCATGTTCTGCAAACTCAGTCGCTACTTGAGCAGTAGAGGTAGCATCCTTAAATTTCATGTTCCAATTCTGCCTGTCAATAGAAAAATTACCATTACCCTCTCCAAGAAATGATTGCCTATGTTCCAACCTTTCATCCTTGAAACCTAAGTGGCATGAACCACCATCATCAACACAATATTGCCTTGAAAGTTCTACAACAGCTCTGGCAGCTAGGCTTGCATGTTCTCCAAACTCAGCCGCTGCTTGAGCAGCAGAGGTAGCATCCTTAAATTTCATGCTCCAATTCTGCTTGCCAACAGAAAAATTACCATCTTTAGGAAATGATTGCCCGTGTTCCAACCTTTCATCCTTGAAACCTAAGTGGCATGAACCACCATCATCAACACAATATTTCTTTGAAAGTTCTACAACAGCTCTGGTAGCAAGGCCTGCATGTTCTACAAATGCACCCGCTGCTTGAGCAGCAGAGGTAGCATCCTTAAATTTCATGTTCCAATTCAGCATGCCAACAGAAAAATTACCATTACCATCTCCAAGAAATGCTTGCCCATGTTCGAACCTTTCATCCTTGAAACCTAAGTGGCATGAACCACCATCATCAACACAATATTGCCTTGAAAGTTCTCCAACAGCTCTGGCAGCTAGGCTTGCATGTTCTCCAAACCCAGCCGCTGCTTGAGCAGCAGAGGTAGCATCCTTAAATTTCATGTTCCAATTCTGCTTGCCAACAGAAAAATTACCATTACCATCTCCAGGAAATGATTGCCCATGTTCCAACCTGTCATCCTTGAAACCCAAGTGGAATGAACCACCATCATCAACATAATATTGCCTTGAAAGTTCTAAAACAGTTCTGACAGCTAGGCTTGCGTGTTCTGCAAACTCAGCCGCAGCTTGAGCAGCAGAGGTAGCATCCTTAAATTTCATGTTCCAATTCTGCCTGCCAATAAAAAAATTAACATCTCCAGAAAATGATTACCCTTGTTCCAACCTTTCATCCTCGAAACCTAAGTGGCATGAACCACCATCATCAACACAATATTGCCTTGAAACATCTACAACAGCTCTGACAGCTAGGCTTGCATGTTCTGCAAACTCAGGCGCAGCTTGAGCAGCAGAGGTAGCATCCTTAAATTTCATGTTCCAATTCCGCCGGCCAACAGAAATATTATCATTTACCATCTCCAGGAAATTATTGCCCTTGTTCCAACCTTTCATCCTTGAAACCTAAGTGGCATGAACCACCGTAATCAACATATTATTGCCTTGAAAGTTCTCCAACAGCTCTGGCAGTTAGGCTTGCATGTTCTGCAAACTCAGTCGCTACTTGAGCAGTAGAGGTAGCATCCTTAAATTTCATGTTCCAATTCTGCCTGTCAATAGAAAAATTACCATTACCCTCTCCAAGAAATGATTGCCTATGTTCCAACCTTTCATCCTTGAAACCTAAGTGGCATGAACCACCATCATCAACACAATATTGCCTTGAAAGTTCTACAATAGCTCTGGTAGCTAGGCTTACATGTTCTATAAACTCAGACGCTGCTTAAGTAGCAGAGGTAGCATCGTTAAATTTCATGTTCTAATTCTGCTTGCCAACAGAAAAATTACCATTTCCAGGAAATGATTGCCCATGTTCCAACCTTTCATCCTTGAAACCTAAGTGGCATGAACCACCATCATCAAGACAATATTTCCTTGAAAGTTCTACAACAGCTCTGGCAGCTAGGCTTGCATGTTCTCAAAACCCAGCCGCTGCTTGAGCAGCAGAGGTAGCATCCTTAAATTTCAGGTTCCAATTCTGCTTGCCAACAGAAAAATTACCATTACCATCTCAAGGAAATGATTGCCCATGTTCCAACCTTTCATCCATGAAAACTAAGTGGAATGAACCACCATCATCAACATAATATTGCCTTGAAAGTTCTAAAACAGTTCTGAAAGCTAGGCTTGCGTGTTCTGCAAACTCAGCCGCTACTTGAGCAGCAGAGGTAGCATCCTTAAATTTCATGTTCCAATTCTGCCTGCCAATAAAAAAATTACCATCTCCAGAAAATGATTACCCTTGTTCCAACCTTTCATCCTTGAAACATAAGTGGCATGAACCACCATCATCTACACAATATTACCTTGAAAGTGCTCCAACAGCTCTGGCAGCTAGGCTTGCATGTTCTCCAAACTCAGCTGTTGCCCGAGCAGCAGAGGTAGCATCCTTAAATTTCATGTTCCAATTCTGCATGCCAACAGAAAAATTACCATCTCTAGGAAATGATTGCCCATGTTCCAACCTTTCATCTTTGAAACCTAAGTGGCATGAACCACCATCTTCAACACAATATTGCCTTGAAAGTTCTACAGCAGCTCTGGCAGCTAGGCCTGCATGTTCTGCAAACTCAGCCGCTGGTTGAGCAGTAGAGGTAGCATCCTTAAATTTCATGTTCCAATTCTACCTGCCAATAGAAAAATTACCATTACCATCTCCAGTAAATGATTGCCCATGTTCCAACCTTTCATCCATGAAACTTAAATGGCATGAACCACCATCATCAAGACAATATTGCCTTGAAAGTTCTACAATAGCTCTGGCAGCTAGGCTTGCATGTTCTCCAAACCCAGCCGCTGCTTGAGCAGCAGAGGTAGCATCCTTAAATTTCATGTTCCAATTCTGCTTGCCAACAGAAAAATTACCATTACCATCTCCAGGAAATGATTGCCCATGTTCCAACCTTTCATGCTTGAAAACTAAGTGGCATGAACCACCATCATCAACACAATATTGCCTTGAAAGTTCTCCAACAGCACTGGCAGCTAGGCTTGCATGTTCTCCAAACTCAGTCGCTGCCTGAGCAGCAGAGGTAGCATCCTTAAATTTCATGTTCCAATTCTGCTTGCCAACAGAAAAATTACCATCTCTAGGAAATGATTGCCCGTGTTCCAACCTTTCATCTTTGAAACCTAAGTGGCATGAACCACCATCATCAATACAATATTGCCTTGAAAGTTCTACAATAGCTCTGGCAGCTAGGCCTGCATGTTCTGCAAACTCAGCCGCTGCTTGAGCAGCAGAGGTAGCATCCTTAAATTTCATGTTCCAATTCTACCTGCCAACAGAAAAATTACCATTACCATCTCGAGGAAATGATTGCTCATGTTCCAACCTTTCATCCTTGAAACCTAAGTGGCATGAACCACCATCATCAAGAAAATATTGCTTTGAAAGTTCTACAATAGCTCTGGCAGCTAGGCTTGCATGTTCTCCAAACTCAGCCGCTGCCTGAGCAGCAGAGGTAGCATCCTTAAATTTCATGTCTAATTCTACCTGCCAACAGAAAAATTACATTTACCATCTCTAGGAAATGATTGCCCATGTTCCAACCTTTCATCTTTGAAACCTAAGTGGCATGAACCACCATCATCAACACAATATTGCCTTGAAAGTTCTCCAACAGCTCTGGCAGCTAGGCTTGCATATTCTCCAAACTCAGCCGCTGCCTGAGCAACAGAGGTAGCATCCTTAAATTTCATGTTCCAATTCTGCTTGCCAACAGAAAAATTACCATCTCTAGGAAATGATTGCCCATGTTCCAACCTTTCATCTTTGAAACCTAAGTGGCATGAACCACCATCATCAATACAATATTGCCTTGAAAGTTCTACAATAGCTCTGGCAGCTAGGCTTGTATGTTCTCCAAACTCAGCCGCTGCTTGAGCAGCAGAGGTAGCATCCTTAAATTTCATGTTCCAATTCTACCTACCAACAGAAAAATTACCATTACCATCTCGAGGAAATGATTGCTCATGTTCCAACCTTTCATCCTTGAAACCTAAGTGGCATGAACCACCATCATCAAGAAAATATTGCTTTGAAAGTTCTACAACAGCTCTGGCAGCTAGGCTTGCATGTTCTCCAAACCCAGCCGCTGCTTGAGCAGCAGAGGTAGCATCCTTAAATTTCATGTTCCAATTCTGCTTGCCAACAGAAAAATTACCATTACCATCTCCAGGAAATGATTGCCCATGTTCCAACCATTCATCCTTGAAAACTAAGTGGCATGAACCACCATCATCAACACAATATTGCCTTGAAAGTTCTCCAACAGCTCTGGCAGCTAGGCTTGCATATTCTCCAAACTCAGCCGCTGCCTGAGCAACAGAGGTAGCATCCTTAAATTTCATGTTCCAATTCTGCTTGCCAACAGAAAAATTACCATCTCTAGGAAATGATTGCCCATGTTCCAACCTTTCATCTTTGAAACCTAAGTGGCATGAACCACCATCATCAATACAATATTGCCTTGAAAGTTCTACAATAGCTCTGGCAGCTAGGCTTGTATGTTCTCCAAACTCAGCCGCTGCTTGAGCAGCAGAGGTAGCATCCTTAAATTTCATGTTCCAATTCTACCTACCAACAGAAAAATTACCATTACCATCTCGAGGAAATGATTGCTCATGTTCCAACCTTTCATCCTTGAAACCTAAGTGGCATGAACCACCATCATCAAGACAATATTGCCTTGAAAGTTCTACAATAGCTCTGGCAGCTAGGCTTGCATGTTCTCCAAACCCAGCCGCTGCTTGAGCAGCAGAGGTAGCATCCTTAAATTTCATGTTCCAATTCTGCTTGCCAACAGAAAAATTACCATTACCATCTCCAGGAAATGATTGCCCATGTTCCAACCATTCATCCTTGAAAACTAAGTGGCATGAACCACCATCATCAACACAATATTGCCTTGAAAGTTCTCCAACAGCTCTGGCAGCTAGGCTTGCATATTCTCCAAACTCAGCCGCTGCCTGAGCAACAGAGGTAGCATCCTTAAATTTCATGTTCCGATTCTACTTGCCAACAGAAAAATTACCATCTCTAGGAAATGATTGCCCATGTTCCAACCTTTCATCTTTGAAACCTAAGTGGCATGAACCACCATCATCAATACAATATTGCCTTGAAAGTTCTACAATAGCTCTGGCAGCTAGGCTTGTATGTTCTCCAAACTCAGCCGCTGCTTGAGCAGCAGAGGTAGCATCCTTAAATTTCATGTTCCAATTCTACCTACCAACAGAAAAATTACCATTACCATCTCGAGGAAATGATTGCTCATGTTCCAACCTTTCATCCTTGAAACCTAAGTGGCATGAACCACCATCATCAAGAAAATATTGCTTTGAAAGTTCTACAACAGCTCTGGCAGCTAGGCTTGCATGTTCTCCAAACCCAGCCGCTGCTTGAGCAGCAGAGGTAGCATCCTTAAATTTCATGTTCCAATTCTTCTTGCCAACAGAAAAATTACCATTACCATCTCCAGGAAATGATTGCCCATGTTCCAACCATTCATCCTTGAAAACTAAGTGGCATGAACCACCATCATCAACACAATATTGCCTTGAAAGTTCTCCAACAGCTCTGGCAGCTAGGCTTGCATGTTCTCCAAACTCAGCCGCTGCCTGAGCAGCAGAGGTAGCATCCTTAAATTTCATGTTCCAATTCTGCTTTCCAACAGAAAATTTACCATCTCTAGGAAATGATTGCCCATATTCCAACCTTTCACCTTTGAAACCTAAGTGGCATGAACCACCATCATCAATATAATATTGCCTTGAAAGTTCTACAATAGCTCTGGCAGCTAGGCCTGCATGTTCTGCAAACTCAGCCGCTGCTTTAGCAGCAGAGGTAGCATCCTTAAATTTCATGTTCCAATTCTACCTGCCAACAGAAAAATTACCATTACCATCTCCAAGAAATGATTGCTCATGTTCCAACCTTTCATCGTTGAAACCTAAGTGGCATGAACCACCATCATCAAGACAATATTGCTTTGAAAGTTCTACAACAGCTCTTGTAGCTAGGCTTGCATGTTCTCCAAACTCAGCCGCTGCTTGAGCAGCAGAGGTAGCATCCTTAAATTTCATGCTCCAATTCTGCCTGCCAATAAAAAAATTACCATCTCCAGAAAATGATTACCCTTGTTCCAACCTTTCATCTTTGAAACCTAAGTGGCATGAACCACCATCATCAATACAATATTGCCTTGAAAGTTCTACAATAGCTCTGGCAGCTAGGCTTGCATGTTCTCCAAACTTAGTAGCATCCTTAAATTTCATGTTCCAATTCTGCTTGCCAACAGAAAAATTACCATCTCTAGGAAATGATTGCCCATGTTCCAACCTTTCATCTTTGAAACCTAAGTGGCATGAACCACCATCATCAACACAATATTGCCTTAAAAGTTCTACAATAGCTCTGGCAGCTAGGCCTGCATGTTCTGCAAACTCAGCCGCTGCTTGAGCAGCAGAGGTAGCATCCTTAAATTTCATGTTCCAATTCTACCTGCCAACAGAAAAATTACCATTACCATATCGAGGAAATGATAGATCATGTTCCAACCTTTCATCCTTGAAACCTAAGTGGCATGAACCACCATCATCAAGAAAATATTGCTTTGAAAGTTCTACAACAGCTCTGGCAGCTAGGCTTGCATGTTCTCCAAACCCAGCCGCTGCTTGAGCAGCAGAGGTAGCATCCTTAAATTTCATGTTCCAATTCTGCTTGCCAACAGAAAAATTACCATTACCATCTCCAGGAAATGATTGCCCATGTTCCAACCATTCATCCTTGAAACCTAAGTGGCATGAACCACCATCATCAAGACAATATTGCTTTGAAAGTTCTACAACAGCTCTTGTAGCTAGGCTTGCATGTTCTCCAAACTCAGCCGCTGCTTGAGCAGCAGAGGTAGCATCCTTAAATTTCATGCTCCAATTCTGCCTGCCAATAAAAAAATTACCATCTCCAGAAAATGATTACCCTTGTTCCAACCTTTCATCTTTGAAACCTAAGTGGCATGAACCACCATCATCAATACAATATTGCCTTGAAAGTTCTACAATAGCTCTGGCAGCTAGGCTTGCATGTTCTCCAAACTTAGTAGCATCCTTAAATTTCATGTTCCAATTCTGCTTGCCAACAGAAAAATTACCATCTCTAGGAAATGATTGCCCATGTTCCAACCTTTCATCTTTGAAACCTAAGTGGCATGAACCACCATCATCAACACAATATTGCCTTAAAAGTTCTACAATAGCTCTGGCAGCTAGGCCTGCATGTTCTGCAAACTCAGCCGCTGCTTGAGCAGCAGAGGTAGCATCCTTAAATTTCATGTTCCAATTCTACCTGCCAACAGAAAAATTACCATTACCATATCGAGGAAATGATTGATCATGTTCCAACCTTTCATCCTTGAAACCTAAGTGGCATGAACCACCATCATCAAGAAAATATTGCTTTGAAAGTTCTACAACAGCTCTGGCAGCTAGGCTTGCATGTTCTCCAAACCCAGCCGCTGCTTGAGCAGCAGAGGTAGCATCCTTAAATTTCATGTTCCAATTCTGCTTGCCAACAGAAAAATTACCATTACCATCTCCAGGAAATGATTGCCCATGTTCCAACCATTCATCCTTGAAAACTAAGTGGCATGAACCACCATCATCAACACAATATTGCCTTGAAAGTTCTCCAACAGCTCTGGCAGCTAGGCTTGCATGTTCTCCAAACTCAGCTGCTGCCTGAGCAGCAGAGGTAGCATCCTTAAATTTCATGTTCCAATTCTGCTTTCCAACAGAAAATTTACCATCTCTAGGAAATGATTGCCCATATTCCAACCTTTCATCTTTGAAACCTAAGTGGCATGAACCACCATCATCAATATAATATTGCCTTGAAAGTTCTACAATAGCTCTGGCAGCTAGGCCTGCATGTTCTGCAAACTCAGCCGCTGCTTGAGCAGCAGAGGTAGCATCCTTAAATTTCATGTTCCAATTCTACCTGCCAACAGAAAAATTACCATTACCATCTCCAAGAAATGATTGCTCATGTTCCAACCTTTCATCGTTGAAACCTAAGTGGCATGAACCACCATCATCAAGACAATATTGCTTTGAAAGTTCTACAACAGCTCTTGTAGCTAGGCTTGCATGTTCTCCAAACTCAGCCGCTGCTTGAGCAGCAGAGGTAGCATCCTTAAATTTCATGCTCCAATTCTGCCTGCCAATAAAAAAATTACCATCTCCAGAAAATGATTACCCTTGTTCCAACCTTTCATCTTTGAAACCTAAGTGGCATGAACCACCATCATCAATACAATATTGCCTTGAAAGTTCTACAATAGCTCTGGCAGCTAGGCTTGCATGTTCTCCAAACTTAGTAGCATCCTTAAATTTCATGTTCCAATTCTGCTTGCCAACAGAAAAATTACCATCTCTAGGAAATGATTGCCCATGTTCCAACCTTTCATCTTTGAAATCTAAGTGGCATGAACCACCATCATCAACACAATATTGCCTTAAAAGTTCTACAATAGCTCTGGCAGCTAGGCCTGCATGTTCTGCAAACTCAGCCGCTGCTTGAGCAGCAGAGGTAGCATCCTTAAATTTCATGTTCCAATTCTACCTGCCAACAGAAAAATTACCATTACCATATCGAGGAAATGATTGATCATGTTCCAACCTTTCATCCTTGAAACCTAAGTGGCATGAACCACCATCATCAAGAAAATATTGCTTTGAAAGTTCTACAACAGCTCTGGCAGCTAGGCTTGCATGTTCTCCAAACCCAGCCGCTGCTTGAGCAGCAGAGGTAGCATCCTTAAATTTCATGTTCCAATTCTGCTTGCCAACAGAAAAATTACCATTACCATCTCCAGGAAATGATTGCCCATGTTCCAACCATTCATCCTTGAAAACTAAGTGGCATGAACCACCATCATCAACACAATATTGCCTTGAAAGTTCTCCAACAGCTCTGGCAGCTAGGCTTGCATGTTCTCCAAACTCAGCCGCTGCCTGAGCAGCAGAGGTAAGCATCCTTAAATTTCATGTTCCAATTCTGCTTTCCAACAGAAAATTTACCATCTCTAGGAAATGATTGCCCATATTCCAACCTTTCATCTTTGAAACCTAAGTGGCATGAACCACCATCATCAATATAATATTGCCTTGAAAGTTCTACAATAGCTCTGGCAGCTAGGCCTGCATGTTCTACAAACTCAGCCGCTGCTTGAGCAGCAGAGGTAGCATCCTTAAATTTCATGTTCCAATTCTACCTGCCAACAGAAAAATTACCATTACCATCTCCAAGAAATGATTGCTCATGTTCCAACCTTTCATCGTTGAAACCTAAGTGGCATGAACCACCATCATCAAGACAATATTGCTTTGAAAGTTCTACAACAGCTCTTGTAGCTAGGCTTGCATGTTCTCCAAACTCAGCCGCTGCTTGAGCAGCAGAGGTAGCATCCTTAAATTTCATGCTCCAATTCTGCCTGCCAATAAAAAAATTACCATCTCCAGAAAATGATTACCCTTGTTCCAACCTTTCATCTTTGAAACCTAAGTGGCATGAACCACCATCATCAATACAATATTGCCTTGAAAGTTCTACAATAGCTCTGGCAGCTAGGCTTGCATGTTCTCCAAACTTAGTAGCATCCTTAAATTTCATGTTCCAATTCTGCTTGCCAACAGAAAAATTACCATCTCTAGGAAATGATTGCCCATGTTCCAACCTTTCATCTTTGAAACCTAAGTGGCATGAACCACCATCATCAACACAATATTGCCTTAAAAGTTCTACAATAGCTCTGGCAGCTAGGCCTGCATGTTCTGCAAACTCAGCCGCTGCTTGAGCAGCAGAGGTAGCATCCTTAAATTTCATGTTCCAATTCTACCTGCCAACAGAAAAATTACCATTACCATATCGAGGAAATGATTGATCATGTTCCAACCTTTCATCCTTGAAACCTAAGTGGCATGAACCACCATCATCAAGAAAATATTGCTTTGAAAGTTCTACAACAGCTCTGGCAGCTAGGCTTGCATGTTCTCCAAACCCAGCCGCTGCTTGAGCAGCAGAGGTAGCATCCTTAAATTTCATGTTCCAATTCTGCTTGCCAACAGAAAAATTACCATTACCATCTCCAGGAAATGATTGCCCATGTTCCAACCTGTCATCCTTGAAACCCAAGTGGAATGAACCACCATTATCAACATAATATTGCCTTGAAAGTTCTAAAATAGTTCTGACAGCTAGGCTTGCGTGTTCTGCAAACTCAGCCGCTGCTTGAGCAGCAGAGGTAGCATCCTTAAATTTCATGTTCCAATTATGCCTGCCAATAAAAAAATTACCATCTCCAGAAAATGATTACCCTTGTTCCAACCTTTCATTTTTGAAACCTAAGTGGCATGAACCACCATCATCAATACAATATTGCCTTGAAAGTTCTACAATAGCTCTGGCAGCTAGGCTTGCATGTTCTCCAAACTCAGCCGCTGCTTGAGCAGCAGAGGTAGCATCCTTAAATTTCCTGTTCCAATTCTACCGGCCAACAGAAAAATTACCATTACCATATCGAGGAAATGATTGATCATGTTCCAACCTTTCATCCTTGAAACCTAAGTGGCATGAACCACCATCATCAAGAAAATATTGCTTTGAAAGTTCTACAACAGCTCTGGCAGCTAGGCTTGCATGTTCTCCAAACCCAGCCGCTGCTTGAGCAGCAGAGGTAGCATCTTTAAATTTCATGTTCCAATTCTGCTTGCCAACAGAAAAATTACCATTACCCTCTCCAAGAAATGATTGCCTATGTTCCAACCTTTCATCCTTGAAACCTAAGTAGCATGAACCACCATTATCAACACAATATTGCCTTGAAATTTCTACAATAGCTCTGGTAGCTAGGCTTACATGTTCTATAAACTCAGATGCTGCTTAAGTAGCAGAGGTAGCATCGTTAAATTTCATGTTCTAATTCTGCTTGCCAACAGAAAAATTACCATCTCCAGGAAATGATTGCCCATGTTCCAACCTTTCATCCTTGAAACCTAAGTGGCATGAACCACCATCATCAAGACAATATTGCCTTGAAAGTTCTACAACAGCTCTAGCAGCTAGGCTTGCATGTTCTCAAAACCCAGCCGTTGCTTGAGCAGCAGAGGTAGCATCCTTAAATTTCAGGTTCCAATTCTGCTTGCCAACAGAAAAATTACCATTACCATCTCCAGGAAATGATTGCCCATGTTCCAACCTTTCATCCATGAAAACTAAGTGGAATGAACCACAATCATCAACATAATATTGCCTTGAAAGTTCTAAAACAGTTCTGAAAGCTAGGCTTGCGTGTTCTCCAAACTCAGCCGCTGCTTGAGCAACAGAGGTAGCATACTTAAATTTCATGTTCCAATTCTGCTTGCTAACAGAAAAATTACCATCTCTAGGAAATGATTGCCCATGTTCCAACCTTTTATCTTTGAAACCTAAGTGGCATGAACCACCATCATCAACACAATATTGCCTTGAAAGTTCTACAATAGCTCTGGCAGCTACGCCTGCATGTTCTGCAAACTCAGCCGCTGCTTGAGCAGCAGAGGTAGCATCCTTAAATTTCATGTTCCAATTATACTGGCCAACAGAAAAATTACCATTACCGTCTCCAGGAAATGATTGCCCATGTTCCAACCTTTCATCCTTGAAACCTAAGTGGCATGAACCACCATCATCAAGACAATATTGCCTTGAAAGTTCTACAACAGCTCTGGCAGCTAGGCTTGCATGTTCTCCAAACCCAGCCGCTGCTTGAGTAGCAGAGGTAGCATCCTTAAATTTCAGGTTCCAATTCTGCTTGCCAACAGAAAAATTACCATTACCATCACCAGGAAATGATTGCCCATGTTCCAACCTTTCATCCTTGAAAACTAAGTGGCATGAACCACCATCATCAACACAATATTGCCTTGAAAGTTCTCCAACAGCTCTGGCAGCTAGGCTTGCATGTTCTCCAAACTTAGTAGCATCCTTAAATTTCATGTTCCAATTCTGCTTGCCAACAAAAAAATTACCATCTCTAGGAAATGATTGCCCATGTTCCAACCTTTCATCTTTGAAACCTAAGTGGCATGAACCACCATCATCAACACAATATTGCCTTGAAAGTTCTCCAACAGCTCTGGCAGCTAGGCTTGCATGTTCTCCAAACTCAGCCACTGCCTGAGCAGCAGAGGTAGCATCCTTAAATTTCATGTTCCAATACTGCCTGCCAACAGAAAAATTACCATTACCATCTCAAGGAAAGGATTGCCCATGTTCCAACCTTTCATCTTTGAAACCTAAGTGGCATGAACCACCATCATCAACACAATATTGCCTTGAAAGTTCTACAATAGCTGTGGCAGCTAGGCCTGCATGTTCTGCAAACTCAGCCGCTGCTTGAGCAGCAGAGGTAGCATCCTTAAATTTCATGTTCCAATTCTACCTGCCAACAGAAAAATTACCATTACCATCTCCAGGAAATGATTGCCCATGTTCCAAACTTTCATCCTTGAAACCTAAGTGGCATGAACCACCATCATCTACACAATATTGCCTTGAAAGTTCTCCAACAGCTTTGGCAGCTAGGCTTGCATGTTCTCCAAACTCAGCTGCTGCCTGAGAAGCACAGGTAGCATCCTTAAATTTCATGCTCCAATTCTGCTTGCCAACAGAAAAATTACCATCTCTAGGAAATGATTGCCCATGTTCCAACCTTTCATCCTTGAAACCTAACTAGCATGAACCACCATCATCAACACAATATTGCCTTGAAAGTTCTACAACAGCTCTGGCAGCTAGTACTGCATGTTCTGCAAATGCACCCGCTGCTTGAGCAGCAGAGGTAGCATCCTTAAATTTCATGTTCCAATTCAGCTTGCCAACAGAAAGAATTACCATTACCATCTCCAGGAAATGCTTGCCCATGTTCCAACCTTTCATCCTTGAAACCTAAGTGGCATGAACCACCATCATCAACACAATATTGCCTTGAACGTTCTCCAATAGCTCTGGCAGCTAGGCTTGCATGTTCTCCAAACTCAGCCGCTGCCTGAGCAGCAGAGGTAGCATCCTTAAATTTCATGTTCCAATTCTACCTGCCAACAGAAAAATTACCATTACCATCTCCAGGAAATGATTGCCCATGTTCCAACCTTTCATCCTTGAAACCTAAGTGGCATGAACCACCATCATCTACACAATATTGCCTTGAAAGTTCTCCAACAGCTTTGGCAGCTAGGCTTGCATGTTCTCCAAACTCAGCTGCTGCTTGAGAAGCAGAGGTAGCATCCTTAAATTTCATGTTCCAATTCTGCTTGCCAACAGAAAAATTACCATTACCATCTATAGGAAATGCTTGCCAATGTTCCAACCTTTCATCCTTGAAACCTAAGTGGCATGAACCACCATCATCTACACAAAATTACCTTGAAAGTTCTCCAACAACTCTGGCACCAAGGCTTGCATGTTCTCCAAACTCAGCCGCTGCTTGAGCAACAGAGGTAGCATCCTTAAATTTCATGTTCCAATACTGCCTACCAATAGAAAAATTACCATTACCATCTCAAGGAAATGATTGCCCATGTTCCAACCTTTCATCTTTAAAACCTAAGTGGCATGAACCACCATCATCAACACAATATTGCCTTGAAAGTTCTACAACAGCTCTGGCAGCTAGGCCTGCAGGTTCTGCAAACTCAACCGCTGCTTGAGCAGCAGAGGTAGCAACCTTAAATTTCATGTTCCAATTATACCTGCCAACAGAAAAATTACCATTACCGTCTCCAGGAAATGATTGCCCATGTTCCAACCTTTCATCCTTGAAACCTAAGTGGCATGAACCACCATCATCAAGACAATATTGCCTTGAAAGTTCTACAACAGCTCTGGCAGCTAGGCTTGCATGTTCTCCAAACCCTGCCGCTGCTTGAGCAGCAGAGGTAGCATCCTTAAATTTCAGGTTCCAATTCTGCTTGCCAAAAGAAAAATTACCATTACCATCTCCAGGAAATGATTGCCCATGTTCCAACCTTTCATCCTTGAAAACTAAGTGGCATGAAACACAATCATCAACACAATATTGCCTTGAAAGTTCTCCAACATCTCTGGCAGCTAGGCTTGCATGTTCTCCAAACTCAGCCGCTGCCTGAGCAGCAGAGGTAGCATCCTTAAATTTCATGTTCCAATTCTGCTTGCCAACAGAAAAATTACCATCTCTAGGAAATGATTGCCCATGTTCCAACCTTTCATCTTTGAAACCTAAGTGGCATGAACCACCATCATCAACACAATATTGCCTTGAAAGTTCTACAATAGCTCTGGCAGCTAGGCCTGTATGTTCTGCAAACTCAGCCGCTGCTTGAGCAGTAGAGGTAGCATCCTTAAATTTCATGTTCCAATTCTACCTGCCAACAGAAAAATTACCATTACCATCTACAGGAAATGCTTGCCCATGTTCCAACCTTTCATCCTTGAAACCTAAGTGGCATGAACCACCATCATCTACACAATATTACCTTGAAAGTTCTCCAACAACTCTGGCACCTAGGCTTGCATGTTCTCCAAACTCAGCCGCTGCTTGAGCAACAGAGGTAGCATCCTTAAATTTCATGTTCCAATTCTGCTTGCCAAGAGAAGAATTACCATATCTAGGAAATAATTGCCCATGTTCCAACCTTTCATCTTTAAAACCTAAGTGGCATGAACCACCATCATCAACACAATATTGCCTTGAAAGTTCTACAACAGCTCTGGCAGCTAGGCCTGCATGTTCTGCAAACTCAACCGCTGCTTGAGCAGCAGAGGTAGCATCCTTAAATTTCATGTTCCAATTATACCTGCCAACAGAAAAATTACCATTACCGTCTCCAGGAAATGATTGCCCATGTTCCAACCTTTCATCCTTGAAACCTAAGTGGCATGAACCACCATCATCAAGACAATATTGCCTTGAAAGTTCTACAACAGCTCTGGCAGCTAGGCTTGCATGTTCTCCAAACCCTGCCGCTGCTTGAGCAGCAGAGGTAGCATCCTTAAATTTCAGGTTCCAATTCTGCTTGCCAAAAGAAAAATTACCATTACCATCTCCAGGAAATGATTGCCCATGTTCCAACCTTTCATCCTTGAAAACTAAGTGGCATGAAACACCATCATCAACACAATATTGCCTTGAAAGTTCTCCAACATCTCTGGCAGCTAGGCTTGCATGTTCTCCAAACTCAGCCGCTGCCTGAGCAGCAGAGGTAGCATCCTTAAATTTCATGTTCTAATTCTGCTTGCCAACAAAAAAATTACCATCTCTAGGAAATGATTGCCCATGTTCCAACCTTTCATCTTTGAAACCTAAGTGGCATGAACCACCATCATCAACACAATATTGCCTTGAAAGTTCTACAATAGCTCTGGCAGCTAGGCCTGCATGTTCTACAAACTCAGCCGCTGCTTGAGCAGCAGAGGTAGCATCCTTAAATTTCATGTTCCAATTCTACCTGCCAACAGAAAAATTACCATTAACATCTCCAGGAAATGATTGTCCATGTTCCAACCTTTCATCCTTGAAACCTAAGTGGCATGAACCACCATCATCTACACAATATTGCCTTGAAAGTTCTCCAACAGCTTTGGCAGCTAGGCTTGCATGTTCTCCAAACTCAGCTGCTGCTTGAGAAGCAGAGGTAGCATCCTTAAATTTCATGTTCCAATTCTGCTTGCCAACAGAAAAATTACCGTTACCATCTACAGGAAATGCTTGCCCATGTTCCAACCTTTCATTCTTGAAACCTAAGTGGCATGAACCACCATCATCTACACAATATTACCTTGAAAGTTCTCCAACAACTCTAGCACCTAGGCTTGCATGTTCTCCAAACTCAGCCGCTGCCTGAGCAGCAGAGGTAGCATCCTTAAATTTCATGTTCGAATACTGCCTGCCAACAGAAAAATTACCATTACCATCTCAAGGAAAGGATTGCCCATGTTCCAACCTTTCATCTTTGAAACCTAAGTGGCATGAACCACCATCATCAACACATTATTGCCTTGAAAGTTCTACAATAGCTCTGCAGCTAGGCCTGCATGATCTGCAAACTCAGCCGCTGCTTGAGCAGCAGAGGTAGCATCCTTAAATTTCATGTTCCAATTCTACCTGCCAACAGAAAAATTACCATTACCATCTCCAGGAAATGATTGCCCATGTTCCAAACTTTCATCCTTGAAACCTAAGTGGCATGAACCACCATCATCTACACAATATTGCCTTGAAAGTTCTCCAACAGCTTTGGCAGCTAGGCTTGCATGTTCTCCAAACTCAGCTGCTGCCTGAGAAGCACAGGTAGCATCCTTAAATTTCATGCTCCAATTCTGCTTGCCAAAAGAAAAATTACCATCTCTATGAAATGATTGCCCGTGTTCCAAACATTCATCCTTGAAACCTAAGTGGCATGAACCACCATCATCAACACAATATTGCCTTGAAAGTTCTACAACAGCTCTGGCAGCTAGTACTGCATGTTCTGCAAACGCACCCGCTGCTTGAGCAGCAGAGGTAGCATCCTTAAATTTCATGTTCCAATTCAGCTTGTCAACAGAAAGAATTACCATTACCATCTCCAGGAAATGCTTGCCCATGTTCCAACCTTTCATCCTTGAAACCTAAGTGGCATGAACCACCATCATCAACACAATATTGCCTTGAACGTTCTCCAATAGCTCTGGCAGCTAGGCTTGCATGTTCTCCAAACTCAGCCGCTGCCTGAGCAGCAGAGGTAGCATCCTTAAATTTCATGTTCCAATTCTACCTGCCAACAGAAAAATTACCATTACCATCTCCAGGAAATGATTGCCCATGTTCAAACCTTTCATCCTTGAAACCTAAGTGGCATGAACCACCATCATCTACACAATATTGCCTTGAAAGTTCTCCAACAGCTTTGGCAGGTAGGCTTGCATGTTCTCCAAACTCAGCTGCTGCTTGAGAAGCAGAGGTAGCATCCTTAAATTTCATGTTCCAATTGTGCTTGCCAACAGAAAAATTACCATTACCATCTACAGGAAATGCTTGCCCATGTTCCAACCTTTCATCCTTGAAACCTAAGTGGCATGAACCACCATCATCTACACAATATTACCTTGAAAGTTCTCCAACAACTCTGGCACCTAGGCTTGCATGTTCTCCTAACTCAGCCGCTGCTTGAGCAACAGAGGTAGCATCCTTAAATTTCATGTTCCAATTCTGCTTGCCAACAGAAGAATTACCATCTCTAGGAAATGATTGCCCATGTTCCAACCTTTCATCTTTAAAACCTAAGTGGCATGAACCTCCATCATCAACACAACATTGCCTTGAAAGTTCTACAACAGCTCTGGCAGCTAGGCCTGCATGTTCTGCAAACTCAACCGCTTCTTGAGCAGCAGAGGTAGCATCCTTAAATTTCATGTTCCAATTATACCTGCCAACAGAAAAATTACCATTACCGTCTCCAGGAAATGATTGCCCATGTTCCAACCTTTTATCCTTGAAACCTAAGTGGCATGAACCATCATCATCAAGACAATATTGCCTTGAAAGTTCTACAACAGCTCTAGCAGCTAGGCTTGCATGTTCTCCAAACCCTGCCGCTGCTTGAGCAGCAGAGGTAACATCCTTAAATTTCAGGTTCCAATTCTGCTTGCCAAAAGAAAAATTACCATTACCATCTCCAGGAAATGATTGCCCATGTTCCAACCTTTCATCCTTGAAAACTAAGTGGCATGAAACACCATCATCAACACAATATTGCCTTGAAAGTTCTCCAACATCTCTGGCAGCTAGGCTTGCATGTTCTCCAAACTCATCCGCTGCCTGAGCAGCAGAGGTAGCATCCTTAAATTTCATGTTCCAATTCTGCTTGCCAACAAAAAAATTACCATCTCTAGGAAATGATTGCCCATGTTCCAACCTTTCATCTTTGAAACCTAAGTGGCATGAACCACCATCATCAACACAATATTGCCTTGAAAGTTCTACAACAGCTCTGGCAGCTAGGCCTGTATGTTCTGCAAACTCAGCCGCTGCTTGAGCAGTAGAGGTAGCATCCTTAAATTTCATGTTCCAATTCTACCTGCCAACAGAAAAATTACCATTACCATCTACAGGAAATGCTTGCCCATGTTCCAACCTTTCATCCTTGAAACCTAAGTGGCATGAACCACCATCATCTACACAATATTACCTTGAAAGTTCTCCAACAACTCTGGCACCTAGGCTTGCATGTTCTCCAAACTCAGCCGCTGCTTGAGCAACAGAGGTAGCATCCTTAAATTTCATGTTCCAATTCTGCTTGCCAACAAAAAAATTACCATCTCTAGGAAATGATTGCCCATGTTCCAACCTTTCATCTTTGAAACCTAAGTGGCATGAACCACCATCATCAACACAATATTGCCTTGAAAGTTCTACAATAGCTCTGGCAGCTAGGCCTGTATGTTCTGCAAACTCAGCCGCTGCTTGAGCAGTAGAGGTAGCATCCTTAAATTTCATGTTCCAATTCTACCTGCCAACAGAAAAATTACCATTACCATCTACAGGAAATGCTTGCCCATGTTCCAACCTTTCATCCTTGAAACCTAAGTGGCATGAACCACCATCATCTACACAATATTGCCTTGAAAGTTCTCCAACAGCTTTGGCAGCTAGGCTTGCATGTTCTCCAAACTCAGCTGCTGCCTGAGAAGCACAGGTAGCATCCTTAAATTTCATGCTCCAATTCTGCTTGCCAAAAGAAAAATTACCATCTCTATGAAATGATTGCCCGTGTTCCAAACATTCATCCTTGAAACCTAAGTGGCATGAACCACCATCATCAACACAATATTGCCTTGAAAGTTCTACAACAGCTCTGGCAGCTAGTACTGCATGTTCTGCAAACGCACCCGCTGCTTGAGCAGCAGAGGTAGCATCCTTAAATTTCATGTTCCAATTCAGCTTGTCAACAGAAAGAATTACCATTACCATCTCCAGGAAATGCTTGCCCATGTTCCAACCTTTCATCCTTGAAACCTAAGTGGCATGAACCACCATCATCAACACAATATTGCCTTGAACGTTCTCCAATAGCTCTGGCAGCTAGGCTTGCATGTTCTCCAAACTCAGCCGCTGCCTGAGCAGCAGAGGTAGCATCCTTAAATTTCATGTTCCAATTCTACCTGCCAACAGAAAAATTACCATTACCATCTCCAGGAAATGATTGCCCATGTTCAAACCTTTCATCCTTGAAACCTAAGTGGCATGAACCACCATCATCTACACAATATTGCCTTGAAAGTTCTCCAACAGCTTTGGCAGGTAGGCTTGCATGTTCTCCAAACTCAGCTGCTGCTTGAGAAGCAGAGGTAGCATCCTTAAATTTCATGTTCCAATTGTGCTTGCCAACAGAAAAATTACCATTACCATCTACAGGAAATGCTTGCCCATGTTCCAACCTTTCATCCTTGAAACCTAAGTGGCATGAACCACCATCATCTACACAATATTACCTTGAAAGTTCTCCAACAACTCTGGCACCTAGGCTTGCATGTTCTCCTAACTCAGCCGCTGCTTGAGCAACAGAGGTAGCATCCTTAAATTTCATGTTCCAATTCTGCTTGCCAACAGAAGAATTACCATCTCTAGGAAATGATTGCCCATGTTCCAACCTTTCATCTTTAAAACCTAAGTGGCATGAACCTCCATCATCAACACAACATTGCCTTGAAAGTTCTACAACAGCTCTGGCAGCTAGGCCTGCATGTTCTGCAAACTCAACCGCTTCTTGAGCAGCAGAGGTAGCATCCTTAAATTTCATGTTCCAATTATACCTGCCAACAGAAAAATTACCATTACCGTCTCCAGGAAATGATTGCCCATGTTCCAACCTTTTATCCTTGAAACCTAAGTGGCATGAACCATCATCATCAAGACAATATTGCCTTGAAAGTTCTACAACAGCTCTAGCAGCTAGGCTTGCATGTTCTCCAAACCCTGCCGCTGCTTGAGCAGCAGAGGTAACATCCTTAAATTTCAGGTTCCAATTCTGCTTGCCAAAAGAAAAATTACCATTACCATCTCCAGGAAATGATTGCCCATGTTCCAACCTTTCATCCTTGAAAACTAAGTGGCATGAAACACCATCATCAACACAATATTGCCTTGAAAGTTCTCCAACATCTCTGGCAGCTAGGCTTGCATGTTCTCCAAACTCATCCGCTGCCTGAGCAGCAGAGGTAGCATCCTTAAATTTCATGTTCCAATTCTGCTTGCCAACAAAAAAATTACCATCTCTAGGAAATGATTGCCCATGTTCCAACCTTTCATCTTTGAAACCTAAGTGGCATGAACCACCATCATCAACACAATATTGCCTTGAAAGTTCTACAACAGCTCTGGCAGCTAGGCCTGTATGTTCTGCAAACTCAGCCGCTGCTTGAGCAGTAGAGGTAGCATCCTTAAATTTCATGTTCCAATTCTACCTGCCAACAGAAAAATTACCATTACCATCTACAGGAAATGCTTGCCCATGTTCCAACCTTTCATCCTTGAAACCTAAGTGGCATGAACCACCATCATCTACACAATATTACCTTGAAAGTTCTCCAACAACTCTGGCACCTAGGCTTGCATGTTCTCCAAACTCAGCCGCTGCTTGAGCAACAGAGGTAGCATCCTTAAATTTCATGTTCCAATTCTGCTTGCCAACAAAAAAATTACCATCTCTAGGAAATGATTGCCCATGTTCCAACCTTTCATCTTTGAAACCTAAGTGGCATGAACCACCATCATCAACACAATATTGCCTTGAAAGTTCTACAATAGCTCTGGCAGCTAGGCCTGTATGTTCTGCAAACTCAGCCGCTGCTTGAGCAGTAGAGGTAGCATCCTTAAATTTCATGTTCCAATTCTACCTGCCAACAGAAAAATTACCATTACCATCTACAGGAAATGCTTGCCCATGTTCCAACCTTTCATCCTTGAAACCTAAGTGGCATGAACCACCATCATCTACACAATATTACCTTGAAAGTTCTCCAACAACTCTGGCACCTAGGCTTGCATGTTCTCCAAACTCAGCCGCTGCTTGAGCAACAGAGGTAGCATCCTTAAATTTCATGTTCCAATTCTGCTTGCCAACAGAAGAATTACCATCTCTAGGAAATGATTGCCCATGTTCCAACCTTTCATCTTTAAAACCTAAGTGGCATGAACCACCATCATCAACACAATATTGCCTTGAAAGTTCTACAACAGCTCTGGCAGCTAGGCCTGCATGTTCTGCAAACTCAACCGCTGCTTGGCAGCAGAGGTAGCATCCTTAAATTTCATGTTCCAATTATACCTGCCAACAGAAAAATTACCATTACCGTCTCCAGGAAATGATTGCCCATGTTCCAACCTTTCATCCATGAAAACTAAGTGGAATAAACCACCATCATCAAGACAGTATTGCCTTGAAAGTTCTACAACAGCTCTGGCAGCTAGGCTTGCATGTTCTCCAAACCCTGCCGCTGCTTGAGCAGCAGAGGTAGCATCCTTAAATTTCATGTTCCAATTCTGCTTGCCAAAAGAAAAATTACTGTTACCATCTACAGGAAATGCTTGCCCATGTTCCAACCTTTCATTCTTGAAACCTAAGTGGCATGAACCACCATCATCTACACAATATTACCTTGAAAGTTCTCCAACAACTCTGGCACCTAGGCTTGCATGTTCTCAAAACTCAGCCGCTGCTTGAGCAGCAGAGGTAGCATCCTTAAATTTCATGTTCCAATTCTACCTGCCAACAGAAAAATTACCATTACCATCTCCAGGAAATGATTGCCCATGTTCCAACCTTTCATCCTTGAAACCTAAGTGGCATGAACCACCATCATCTACACAATATTGCCTTGAAAGTTCTCCAACAGCTTTGGCAGCTAGGCTTGCATGTTCTCCAAACTCAGCTGCTGCTTGAGAAGCAGAGGTAGCATCCTTAAATTTCATGTTCCAATTCTGCTTGCCAACAGAAAAATTACCATTACCATCTACAGGAAATGCTTGCCCATGTTCCAACCTTTCATCCTTGAAACCTAAGTGGCATGAACCACCATCATATACACAATATTACCTTGAAAGTTCTCCAACAACTCTGGCACCTAGGCTTGCATGTTCTCCAAACTCAGCCGCTGCTTGAGCAACAGAGGTAGCATCCTTAAATTTCATGTTCCAATTCTGCTTGCCAACAGAAGAATTACCATCTCTAGGAAATGATTGCCCATGTTCCAACCTTTTATCTTTAAAACCTAAGCGGCATGAACCACCATCATCAACACAATATTGCCTTGAAAGTTCTACAACAGCTCTGGCAGCTAGGCCTGCATGTTCTGCAAACTCAACCGTTGCTTGAGCAGCAGAGGTAGCATCCTTAAATTTCATGTTCCAATTATACCTGCCAACAGAAAAATTACCATTACCGTCTCCAGGAAATGATTGCCCATGTTCCAACCTTTCATCCTTGAAACCTAAGTGGCATGAACCACCATCATCAAGACAATATTGCCTTGAAAGTTCTACAACAGCTCTGGCAGCTAGGCTTGCATGTTCTCCAAACCCTGCCGCTGCTTGAGCAGCAGAGGTAGCATCCTTAAATTTCAGGTTCCAATTCTGCTTGCCAAAAGAAAAATTACCATTACCATCTCCAGGAAATGATTGCCCATGTTCCAACCTTTCATCCTTGAAAACTAAGTGGCATGAAACACCATCATCAACACAATATTGCCTTGAAAGTTCTCCAACATCTCTGGCAGCTAGGCTTGCATGTTCTCCAAACTCAGCCGCTGCCTGAGCAGCAGAGGTAGCATCCTTAAATTTCATGTTCCAATTCTGCTTGCCAACAGAAAAATTACCATCTCTAGGAAATGATTGCCCATGTTCCAACCTTTCATCTTTGAAACCTAAGTGGCATGAACCACCATCATCAACACAATATTACCTTGAAAGTTCTACAATAGCTCTGGCAGCTAGGCCTGTATGTTCTGCAAACTCAGCCGCTGCTTGAGCAGTAGAGGTAGCATCCTTAAATTTCATGTTCCAATTCTACCTGCCAACAGAAAAATTACCATTACCATCTACAGGAAATGCTTGCCCATGTTCCAACCTTTCATCCTTGAAACCTAAGTGGCATGAACCACCATCATCTACACAATATTACCTTGAAAGTTCTCCAACAACTCTGGCACCTAGGCTTGCATGTTCTCCAAACTCAGCCGCTGCTTGAGCAACAGAGGTAGCATCCTTAAATTTCATGTTCCAATTCTGCTTGCCAACAGAAGAATTACCATCTCTAGGAAATGATTGCCTATGTTCCAACCTTTCATCTTTAAAACCTAAGTGGCATGAACCACCATCATCAACACAATATTGCCTTGAAAGTTCTACAACAGCTCTGGCAGCTAGGCCTGCATGTTCTGCAAACTCAACCGCTGCTTGAGCAGCAGAGGTAGCATCCTTAAATTTCATGTTCCAATTATACCTGCCAATAGAAAAATTACCATTACCGTCTCCAGGAAATGATTGCCCATGTTCCAACCTTTAATCCATGAAAACTAAGTGGAATGAACCACCATCATCAAGACAATATTGCCTTGAAAGTTCTACAACAGCTCTGGCAGCTAGGCTTGCATGTTCTCCAAACCCTGCCGCTGCTTGAGCAGCAGAGGTAGCATCCTTAAATTTCAGGTTCCAATTCTGCTTGCCAAAAGAAAAATTACCATTACCATCTCCAGGAAATGATTGCCCATGTTCCAACCTTTCATCCTTGAAAACTAAGTGGCATGAAATACCATCATCAACACAATATTGCCTTGAAAGTTCTCCAACATCTCTGGCAGCTAGGCTTGCATGTTCTCCAAACTCAGCCGCTGCCTGAGCAGCAGAGGTAGCATCCTTAAATTTCATGTTCCAATTCTGCTTGCCAACAGAAAAATTACCATCTCTAGGAAATGATTGCCCATGTTCCAACCTTTCATCTTTGAAACCTAAGTGGCATGAACCACCATCATCAACACAATATTGCCTTGAAAGTTCTACAATAGCTCTGGCAGCTAGGCCTGTATGTTCTGCAAACTCAGCCGCTGCTTGAGCAGTAGAGGTAGCATCCTTAAATTTCATGTTCCAATTCTACCTGCCAACAGAAAAATTACCATTACCATCTACAGGAAATGCTTGCCCATGTTCCAACCTTTCATCCTTGAAACCTAAGTGGCATGAACCACCATCATCTACATAATATTACCTTGAAAGTTCTCCAACAACTCTGGCACCTAGGCTTGCATGTTCTCCAAACTCAGCCGCTGCTTGAGCAACAGAGGTAGCATCCTTAAATTTCATGTTCCAATTCTGCTTGCCAACAGAAGAATTACCATCTCTAGGAAATGGATTGCCCATGTTCCAACCTTTCATCTTTAAAACCTAAGTGGCATGAACCACCATCATCAACACAATATTGCCTTGAAAGTTCTACAACAGCTCTGGCAGCTAGGCCTGCATGTTCTGCAAACTCAACCGCTGCTTGAGCAGCAGAGGTAGCATCCTTAAATTTCATGTTCCAATTATACCTGCCAACAGAAAAATTACCATTACCGTCTCCAGGAAATGATTGCCCATGTTCCAACCTTTCATCCATGAAAACTAAGTGGAATGAACCACCATCATCAAGACAATATTGCCTTGAAAGTTCTACAACAGCTCTGGCAGCTAGGCTTGCATGTTCTCCAAACCCTGCCGCTGCTTGAGCAGCAGAGGTAGCATCCTTAAATTTCAGGTTCCAATTCTGCTTGCCAAAAGAAAAATTACCATTACCATCTCCAGGAAATGATTGCCCATGTTCCAACCTTTCATCCTTGAAAACTAAGTGGCATGAAACACCATCATCAACACAATATTGCCTTGAAAGTTCTCCAACATCTCTGGCAGCTAGGCTTGCATGTTCTCCAAACTCAGCCGCTGCCTGAGCAGCAGAGGTAGCATCCTTAAATTTCATGTTCCAATTCTGCTTGCCAACAGAAAAATTACCATCTCTAGGAAATGATTGCCCATGTTCCAACCTTTCATCTTTGAAACCTAAGTGGCATGAACCACCATCATCAACACAATATTGCCTTGAAAGTTCTACAATAGCTCTGGCAGCTAGGCCTGTATGTTCTGCAAACTCAGCCGCTGCTTGAGCAGTAGAGGTAGCATCCTTAAATTTCATGTTCCAATTCTACCTGCCAACAGAAAAATTACCATTACCATCTACAGGAAATGCTTGCCCATGTTCCAACCTTTCATCCTTGAAACCTAAGTGGCATGAACCACCATCATCAACACAATATTACCTTGAAAGTTCTCCAACAACTCTGGCACCTAGGCTTGCATGTTCTCCAAACTCAGCCGCTGCTTGAGCAACAGAGGTAACATCCTTAAATTTCATGTTCCAATTCTGCTTGCCAACAGAAGAATTACCATCTCTAGGAAATGATTGCCCATGTTCCAACCTTTCATCTTTAAAACCTAAGTGTCATGAACCACTATCATCAACACAATATTGCCTTGAAAGTTCTACAACAGCTCTGGCAGCTAGGCCTGCATGTTCTGCAAACTCAACCGCTGCTTGGGCAGCAGAGGTAGCATCCTTAAATTTCATGTTCCAATTATACCTGCCAACAGAAAAATTACCATTACCGTCTCCAGGAAATGATTGCCCATGTTCCAACCTTTCATCCATGAAAACTAAGTGGAATGAACCACCATCATCAAGACAATATTGCCTTGAAAGTTCTACAACAGCTCTGGCAGCTAGGCTTGCATGTTCTCCAAACCCTGCCGCTGCTTGAGCAGCAGAGGTAGCATCCTTAAATTTCAGGTTCCAATTCTGCTTGCCAAAAGAAAAATTACCATTACCATCTCCAGGAAATGATTGCCCATGTTCCAACCTTTCATCCTTGAAAACTAAGTGGCATGAAACACCATCATCAACACAATATTGCCTTGAAAGTTCTCCAACATCTCTGGCAGCTAGGCTTGCATGTTCTCCAAACTCAGCCGCTGCCTGAGCAGCAGAGGTAGCATCCTTAAATTTCATGTTCCAATTCTGCTTGCCAACAGAAAAATTACCATCTCTAGGAAATGATTGCCCATGTTCCAACCTTTCATCTTTGAAACCTAAGTGGCATGAACCACCATAATCAACACAATATTGCCTTGAGAGTTCTACAATAGCTCTGGCAGCTAGGCCTGTATGTTCTGCAAACTCAGCCGCCGCTTGAGCAGTAGAGGTAGCATCCTTAAATTTCATGTTCCAATTGTACCTGCCAACAGAAAAATTACCATTACCATCTCCAGGAAATGATTGCCCATGTTCCAACCTTTCATCCTTGAAACCTAAGTGGCATGAACCACCATCATCTACACAATATTGCCTTGAAAGTTCTCCAACAGCTCTGGCAGCTAGGCTTGCATGTTCTCCAAACTCAGCCGCTGCCTGAGCAGCAGAGGTAGCATCCTTAAATTTCATGTTCCAATACTGCCTGCCAACAGAAAAATTACCATTACCATCTCAAGGAAAGGATTGCCCATGTTCCAACCTTTCATCTTTGAAACCTAAGTGGCATGAACCACCATCATCAACACAATATTGCCTTGAAAGTTCTACAATAGCTCTGGCAGCTAGGCCTGCATGTTCTGCAAACTCAGCCGCTGCTTGAGCAGCAGAGGTAGCATCCTTAAATTTCATGTTCCAATTCTACCTGCCAACAGAAAAATTACCATTACCATCTCCAGGAAATGATTGCCCATGTTCCAAACTTTCATCCTTGAAACCTAAGTGGCATGAACCACCATCATCTACACAATATTGCCTTGAAAGTTCTCCAACAGCTTTGGCAGCTAGGCTTGCATGTTCTCCAAACTCAGCTGCTACTTGAGAAGCAGAGGTAGCATCCTTAAATTTCATGTTCCAATTCTTCTTGCCAACAGAAAAATTACCATTACCATCTACTGGAAATGCTTGCCAATGTTCCAACCTTTCATCCTTGAAACCTAAGTGGCATGAACCACCATCATCTACACAAAATTACCTTGAAAGTTCTCCAACAACTCTGGCACCAAGGCTTGCATGTTCTCCAAACTCAGCCTCTGCTTGAGCAACAGAGGTAGCATCCTTAAATTTCATGTTCCAATACTGCCTACCAACAGAAAAATTACCATTACCATCTCAAGGAAATGATTGCCCATGTTCCAACCTTTCATCTTTAAAACCTAAGTGGCATGAACCACCATCATCAACACAATATTACCTTGAAAGTTCTCCAACAACTCTGGCACCTAGGCTTGCATGTTCTCCAAACTCAGCCGCTGCTTGAGCAACAGAGGTAGCATCCTTAAATTTCATGCTCCAATTCTGCTTGCCAACAGAAAAATTACCATCTCTAGGAAATGATTGCCCGTGTTCCAACCTTTCATCCTTGAAACCTAAGTGGCATGAACCACCATCATCAACACAATATTGCCTTGAAAGTTCTACAACAGCTCTGGCAGCTAGTACTGCATGTTCTGCAAACGCACCCGCTGCTTGAGCAGCAGAGGTAGCATCCTTAAATTTCATGTTCCAATTCTGCTTGCCAAAAGAAAAATTACTGTTACCATCTACATGAAATGCTTGCCCATGTTCCAACCTTTCATTCTTGAAACCTAAGTGGCATGAACCACCATCATCTACACAATATTACCTTGAAAGTTCTCCAACAACTCTGGCGCCTAGGCTTGCATGTTCTCAAAACTCAGCCGCTGCCTGAGCAGCAGAGGTAGCATCCATAAATTTCATGTTCCAATTCTACCTGCCAATAGAAAAATTACCATTACCATCTCCAGGAAATGATTGCCCATGTTCCAACCTTTCATCCTTGAAACCTAAGTGGCATGAACCACCATCATCTACACAATATTGCCTTGAAAGTTCTCCAACAGCTTTGGCAGCTAGGCTTGCATGTTCTCCAAACTCAGCTGCTGCTTGAGAAGCAGAGGTAGCATCCTTAAATTTCATGTTCCAATTCTTCTTGCCAACAGAAAAATTACCATTACCATCTACTGGAAATGCTTGCCAATGTTCCAACCTTTCATCCTTGAAACCTAAGTGGCATGAACCACCATCATCTACACAAAATTACCTTGAAAGTTCTCCAACAACTCTGGCACCAAGGCTTGCATGTTCTCCAAACTCAGCCTCTGCTTGAGCAACAGAGGTAGCATCCTTAAATTTCATGTTCCAATACTGCCTACCAACAGAAAAATTACCATTACCATCTCAAGGAAATGATTGCCCATGTTCCAACCTTTCATCTTTAAAACCTAAGTGGCATGAACCACCATCATCAACACAATATTGCCTTGAAAGTTCTACAACAGCTCTGGCAGCTAGGCCTGCATGTTCTGCAAACTCAACCGCTGCTTGAGCAGCAGAGGTAGCAATCTTAAATTTCATGTTCCAATTATACCTGCCAACAGAAAAATTACCATTACCGTCTCCAGGAAATGATTGCCCATGTTCCAACCTTTCATCCTTGAAACCTAAGTTGCATGAACCACCATCATCAAGACAATATTGCCTTGAAAGTTCTACAACAGCTCTGGCAGCTAGGCTTGCATGTTCTCCAAACCCTGCCGCAGCTTGAGCAGCAGAGGTAGCATCCTTAAATTTCAGGTTCCAATTCTGCTTGCCAAAAGAAAAATTACCATTACCATCTCCAGGAAATGATTGCCCATGTTCCAACCTTTCATCCTTGAAAACTAAGTGGCATGAAACACCATCATCAACACAATATTGCCTTGAAAGTTCTCCAACATCTCTGGCAGCTAGGCTTGCATGTTCTCCAAACTCAGCCGCTGCCTGAGCAGCAGAGGTAGCATCCTTAAATTTCATGTTCCAATTCTGCTTGCCAACAGAAAAATTACCATCTCTAGGAAATGATTGCCCATGTTCCAACCTTTCATCTTTGAAACCTAAGTGGCATGAACTACCATCATCAACACAATATTGCCTTGAAAGTTCTACAATAGCTCTGGCAGCTAGGCCTGTATGTTCTGCAAACTCAGCCGCTGCTTGAGCAGTAGAGGTAACATCCTTAAATTTCATGTTCCAATTCTACCTGCCAACAGAAAAATTACCATTACCATCTCCAGGAAATGATTGCCCATGTTCCAACCTTTCATCCTTGAAACCTAAGTGGCATGAACCACCATCATCTACACAATATTGCCTTGAAAGTTCTCCAACAGCTTTGGCAGCTAGGCTTGCATGTTCTCCAAACTCAGCTGCTGCTTGAGAAGCAGAGGTAGAATCCTTAAATTTCATGCTCCAATTCTGCTTGCCAACAGAAAAATTACCATCTCTAGGAAATGATTGCCCGTGTTCCAACCTTTCATCCTTGAAACCTAAGTGGCATGAACCACCATCATCAACACAATATTGCCTTTAAAGTTCTACAACAGCTCTGGCAGCTAGGCCTGCGTGTTCTGCAAACACACCCGCTGCTTGAGCAGCAGAGGTAGCATCCCTAAATTTCATGATCCAATACTGCTTGCCAACAGAAAAATTACCGTTACCATCTCCAAGAAATGATTGCCCATGTTCCAACCTTTCATCCTTGTAAACTAAGTGGCATGAACCACCATCATCAACACAATATTGCCTTGAAAGTTCTCCAACAGCTCTGGCAGCTAGGCTTGCATGTTCTGCAAACGCACCCGCTGCTTGAGCAGCAGAGGTAGCATCCTTAAATTTCATGTTCCAATACTGCTTGCCAACAGAAAAATTACCATTACCATCTCCAGGAAATGATTGCCCATGTTCCAACCTTTCATCCTTGTAAACTAAGTGGCATGAACCACCATCATCAACACAATATTGCCTTGAAAGTTCTCCAACAGCCCTGGCAGCTAGGCTTGCATGTTCTCCAAACTCAGCCGCTGCCTGAGCAGCAGAGGTAGCATCCTTAAATTTCATGTTCCAATACTGCCAACCAACAGAAAAATTACCATTACCATCTCAAGGAAATGATTGCCCATGTTCCAACCTTTCATCTTTGAAACCTAAGTGGCATGAACCACCATCATCAACACAATATTGCCTTGAAAGTTCTACAATAGCTCTGGCAGCTAGGCCTGCATGTTCTGCAAACTCAGCCGCTGCTTGAGCAGCAGAGGTAGCATCCCTAAATTTCATGTTCCAATTCTACCTGCCAACAGAAAAAATTACCATTACCATCTCCAGGAAATGCTTGACCATGTTCCAACCTTTCATCCTTGAAACCTAAGTGGCATGAACCACCATCATCAACACAATATTGCCTTGAAAGTTCTCCAACAGCTCTGGCAGCTAGGCTTGCATGTTCTCCAAACCCAACCGCTGCTTGAGCAGCAGAGGTAGCATACTTAAATTTCATGTTCCAATTCTCCTTGCCAACAGAAAAATTACCATTACCATCTCCAGGAAATGATTGCCCATGTTCCAACCTTTCATCCTTGAAACCCAAGTGGAATGAACCACCATCATCAACATAATATTGCCTTGAAAGTTCTAAAACAGTTCTGACAGCTAGGCTTATGTGTTCTGCAAACTCAGCCGCTGCTTGAGCAGCAGAGGTAGCATCCTTAAATTTCATGTTCCAATTCTGCCTGCCAATAAAAAAATTACCATTTACCATCTCCAGAAAATGATTACCCTTGTTCCAACCTTTCATCCTTGAAACCTAAGTGGCATGAACCACCATCATCAACACAATATTGCCTTGAAACTTCTACAACAGCTCTGACAGCTAGGCTTGCATGTTCTGCAAACTCAGGCATAGCTTGAGCAGCAGAGGTAGCATCCTTAAATTTCATGTTCCAATTCTGCCTGCCAACAGAAATATTATAATTTACCATCTCCAGGAAATTATTGCCCTTGTTCCAACCTTGCATCCTTGAAACCTAAGTGGCATGAACCACCGTAATCAACATATTATTGCCTTGAAAATTCTACAATAGCTCTGGCAGCTAGACTTGCATGTTATGGAAACTCAGCCGCTGCTTGAGCAGCAGAGGTAGCATCCTTAAATTTCATGTTCCAATTCTGCCTGCCAACAGAAAATCTACCATTACCATCTCCAGGAAATGATTGCCCATGTTCTAACCTTTCATCCTTGAAACCTAAGTGGCAGGAACCACAATCATCAACACAATATTGCCTTGAAAGTTCTCCAACATCTCTGGTAGATAGGCTTGGATTTTCTGCAAACTCATCCGGTGCTTGAGCAAAAGAGGTAGCATCCTTAAATTTCATGTTCCAATACTGCCTGCCAACAGAAAAATTACCATTACCATCTCAAGGAAATGATTGCCCATGTTCCAACCTTTCATCCTTGAAACCTAAGTGGCATGAACCACCATCATCAACATAATATTGCCTTGAAAGTTCTACAATAGCTCTGGTAGCTAGGCTTACATGTTCTATTAACACAGACGCTGCTTGAGCAGTAGAGGTAGCATCCTTAAATTTCATGTTCCAATTCTGCCTTCCAACAGAAATATTACCATTTACTATCTCCAGGAAATTATTGTCCATGTTCCAACATTTCATCCTTGAAACCTAAGTGGCATGAACCACCATCATCTACACATTATTGCCTTGAAAGTTCTCCAATAGCTTTGGCAGCTAGGCTTGCATCTCCAAACTCAGCTGCTGCTTGAGAAGCAGAGGTAGCATCATTAAATTTCATGCTCCAATTCTGCTTGCCAACAGAAAAATTACCATCTCTAGGAAATGATTGCCCATGTTCCAATCTTTCATCCTTGAAACCTAAGTGGCATGAACCACCATCAACAACACAATATTGCCTTGAAACTTCTACAACAGCTCTGACAGCTAGGCTTGCATGTTCTGCAAACTTAGGCACAGCTTGAGCAGCAGAGGTAGCATCCTTAAATTTCATGTTCCAATTCTGCCTGCCAACAGAAATATTACAATTTACCATCTCCAGGAAATTATTGCCCTTGTTCAAACCTTTCATCCTTGAAACCTAAGTGGCATGAACCACCGTAATCAACATATTATTGCCTTGAAAATTCTACAATAGCTCTGGCAGCTAGACTTGTATGTTCTGCAAACTCAGCCACTGCTTGAGCAGCAGAGGTAGCATCCTTAAATTTCATGTTCCAATTCTGCCTGCCAACAGAAAAATTACCATTACCATCTCCAGGAAATGATTGCCCATGTTCCAACCTTTCATCCTTGAAACCTAAGTGGCATGAACCACCATCATCAACACAATATTGCCTTGAAAGTTCTCCAACATCTCTGGCAGCTAGGCTTGCATTTTTTGCAAACTCATCCGGTGCTTGAGCAAAAGAGGTAGCATCCTTAAATTTCATGTTCCAATACTGCCTGCCAACAGAAAAATTACCATTACCATCTCAAGGAAATGATTGCCCATGTTCCAACCTTTCATCCTTGAAACCTAAGTGGCATGAACCACCATCATCAACACAATATTGCCTTGAAAGTTCTACAATAGCTCTGGTAGCTAGGCTTATGTGTTCTATAAACTCAGACGCTGCTTGAGCAGCAGAGGTAGCATCCTTAAATTTCATGTTCCAATTCTGCCTTCCAACAGAAATATTACCCTTTACCATCTCCAGGAAATTATTGCCCATGTTCCAACATTTCATCCTTGAAACCTAAGTGGCATGAACCACCATCATCTACACATTATTGCCTTGAAAGTTCTCCAATAGCTTTGGGCAGCTAGGCTTGCATGTTCTCCAAACTTAGCTGCTGCTTGAGAAGCAGAGGTAGCATCATTAAATTTAATGCTCCAATTCTGCTTGCCAACAGAAAAATTACCATCTCTAGGAAATGATTGCCCATGTTCCAATCTTTCATCCTTGAAACCTAAGTGGCATGAACCACCACCATCAACACAATATTGCCTTGAAAGTTCTACAACAGCTCTGGCAGCTAGGCCTGCATGTTTTGCAAATGCACCCGCTGCTTGAGCAGCAGAGGTAGCATCCTTAAATTTCATGTTCCAATTCTGCCTGTCAATAGAAAAATTAACATTACCCTCTCCAAGAAATGATTGCCTATGTTCCAACCTTTCATCCTAGAAACCTAAGTGGCATGAACCACCATCATCAACACAATATTGCCTTGAAAGTTCTACAATAGCTCTGGTAGCTAGGCTTACATGTTCTGCAAACTCAGCCGCTGCTTGAGCAGCAGAGGTAGCATCCTTAACTTTCATGTTCCAATTCTACCTGCCAATAGAAAAATTACCATTACCATCTCCAGTAAACGATTGCCCATGTTCCAACCTTTCATCCTTGAAACCTAAGTGGCATGAACCACCATCATCAACACAATATTGCCTTGAAAGTTCTCCAACATCTCTGGCAGCTAGGCTTGCATTTTTTGCAAACTCATCCGGTGCTTGAGCAAAAGAGGTAGCATCCTTAAATTTCATGTTCCAATACTGCCTGCCAACAGAAAAATTACCATTACCATCTCAAGGAAATGATTGCCCATGTTCCAACCTTTCATCCTTGAAACCTAAGTGGCATGAACCACCATCATCAACACAATATTGCCTTGAAAGTTCTACAATAGCTCTGGTAGCTAGGCTTATGTGTTCTATAAACTCAGACGCTGCTTGAGCAGCAGAGGTAGCATCCTTAAATTTCATGTTCCAATTCTGCCTTCCAACAGAAATATTACCCTTTACCATCTCCAGGAAATTATTGCCCATGTTCCAACATTTCATCCTTGAAACCTAAGTGGCATGAACCACCATCATCTACACATTATTGCCTTGAAAGTTCTCCAATAGCTTTGGGCAGCTAGGCTTGCATGTTCTCCAAACTTAGCTGCTGCTTGAGAAGCAGAGGTAGCATCATTAAATTTAATGCTCCAATTCTGCTTGCCAACAGAAAAATTACCATCTCTAGGAAATGATTGCCCATGTTCCAATCTTTCATCCTTGAAACCTAAGTGGCATGAACCACCACCATCAACACAATATTGCCTTGAAAGTTCTACAACAGCTCTGGCAGCTAGGCCTGCATGTTTTGCAAACGCACCCGCTGCTTGAGCAGCAGAGGTAGCATCCTTAAATTTCATGTTCCAATTCTGCCTGTCAATAGAAAAATTACCATTACCCTCTCCAAGAAATGATTGCCTATGTTCCAACCTTTCATCCTAGAAACCTAAGTGGCATGAACCACCATCATCAACACAATATTGCCTTGAAAGTTCTACAATAGCTCTGGTAGCTAGGCTTACATGTTCTATTAACTCAGACGCTGCTTGAGTAGCAGAGGTAGCATCGTTAAATTTCATGTTCTAATTCTGCTTGCCAACAAAAAAATTACCATTACCATCTCCAGGAAATGCTTGCCCATGTTCCAACATTTCATCCCTGAAACCTAAGTGGCATGAACCACCATCATCAACACAATATTGCCTTGAAAGTTCTCCAACAGCTCTGGCAGCTAGGCTTGCATTTTCTCCAAACTCAGCCGCTGCTTGAGCAGCAGAGGTAGCATCCTTAAATTTCATGTTCCAATTCTGCATGACAACAGAAAAATTACCATCACTAGGAAATGATTGCCCATGTTCCAACCTTTCATCTTTGAAACCTAAGTGGCATGAACCACCATCATCAACACAATATTTCCTTGAAAGTTGTATAATAGCTCTGGCAGCTAGGCCTGCATGTTCTGCAAACTCAGCCGCTGCTTGAGCAGCAGAGGTAGCATCCTTAACTTTCATGTTCCAATTCTACCTGCCAATAGAAAAATTACCATTACCATCTCCAGTAAACGATTGCCCATGTTCCAACCTTTCATCCTTGAAACCTAAGTGGCATGAACCACCACCATCAACACAATATTGCCTTGAAAGTTCTACAACAGCTCTGGCAGCTAGGCCTGCATGTTTTGCAAACGCACCCGCTGCTTGAGCAGCAGAGGTAGCATCCTTAAATTTCATGTTCCAATTCTGCCTGTCAATAGAAAAATTACCATTACCCTCTCCAAGAAATGATTGCCTATGTTCCAACCTTTCATCCTAGAAACCTAAGTGGCATGAACCACCATCATCAACACAATATTGCCTTGAAAGTTCTACAATAGCTCTGGTAGCTAGGCTTACATGTTCTATTAACTCAGACGCTGCTTGAGTAGCAGAGGTAGCATCGTTAAATTTCATGTTCTAATTCTGCTTGCCAACAAAAAAATTACCATTACCATCTCCAGGAAATGCTTGCCCATGTTCCAACATTTCATCCCTGAAACCTAAGTGGCATGAACCACCATCATCAACACAATATTGCCTTGAAAGTTCTCCAACAGCTCTGGCAGCTAGGCTTGCATTTTCTCCAAACTCAGCCGCTGCTTGAGCAGCAGAGGTAGCATCCTTAAATTTCATGTTCCAATTCTGCATGACAACAGAAAAATTACCATCACTAGGAAATGATTGCCCATGTTCCAACCTTTCATCTTTGAAACCTAAGTGGCATGAACCACCATCATCAACACAATATTTCCTTGAAAGTTGTATAATAGCTCTGGCAGCTAGGCCTGCATGTTCTGCAAACTCAGCCGCTGCTTGAGCAGCAGAGGTAGCATCCTTAACTTTCATGTTCCAATTCTACCTGCCAATAGAAAAATTACCATTACCATCTCCAGTAAACGATTGCCCATGTTCCAACCTTTCATCCTTGAAACCTAAGTGGCATGAACCACCATCATCAAGACAATATTGCTTTGAAAGTTCTACAACAGCTCTGGCGGCTAGGCTTGCATGTTCTGCAAGCTCACCCACTTCTTGAGCAGCAGAGGTAGCATCCTTAAATTTCATGTTCAAATTATGCTTGCCAACAGAAAAATTACCATTACCATCTCCAGGAAATGCTTGCCCATGTTCCAACCTTTCATTCTTAAAACCTAAGTGGCATGAACCACCATCATTTACACAATATTATCTTTGAAAGTTCTCCAACAGCTCTGGCACCTAGGCTTGCATGTTCTCCAAACTCAGCCGCTGCTTGAGCAAAGAGGTAGCATCCTTAAATTTCATGTTCCAATTCTGCTTGCCAACAGAAAAATTACCATCTCTAGGAAATGATTGCCCATGTTCCAACCTTTCATCTTTGAAACCTAAGTGGCATGAACCACCATCATCAACACAATATTGCCTTGAAAGTTCTACAACAGCTCTGGCAGCTAGGCCTGCATGTTCTGCAAACTCAGCCACTGCTTGAGCAGCAGAGGTAGCATCCTTAAATTTCATGTTCTAATTCTACCTGCCAACAGAAAAATTACCATTACCGTCTCCAGGAAATGATTGCCCATGTTCCAACCTTTCATCCTTGAAACCTAAGTGGCATGAACCACCATCATCAAGACAATATTGCCTTGAAAGTTCTACAACAGCTCTGGTAGCTAGGCTTGCATGTTCTCCAAACCCAGCCACTGCTTGAGCAGCAGAGGTAGCATCCTTAAATTTCATGTTCCAATTCTGCTTGCCAATAGAAAAATTACCATTACCATCTCCAGGAAATGATTGCCCATGTTCCAACCTTTCATCCTTGAAAACAAAGTGGCATGAACCACCATCATCAACACAATATTGCCTTGAAAGTTCTACAATAGCTCTGGTAGCTAGGCTTACATGTTCTATAAACTCAGACGTTGCTTGAGCAGCAGAGGTAGCATCCTTAAATTTCATGTTCCAATTCTGCCTGCCAATAGAAATATTACCATTTACCATCTCCAGGAAATTATTGCCAATGTTCCAACCTTTCATCCTTGAAACCTAAGTGGCATGAACCAACATCATCTACACATTATTGCCTTGAAAGTTCTCCAACAGCTTTGGCAGCTAGGCTTGCATGTTCTCCAAACTCAGCTGCTGCTTGAGAAGCAGAGGTAGCATCCTTAAATTTCATGCTCTAATTCTGCTTGCCAACAGAAAAATTACCATCTCTAGGAAATGATTGCCCATGTTCCAATCTTTCATCCTTGAAACCTAAGTGGCATGAACCACCATCAACACAATATTGCCTTGAAAGTTCTACAACAGCTCTGGCAGCTAGGCCTGCATGTTCTGCAAACGCACCCGCTGCTTGAGCAGCAGAGGTAGCATCCTTAAATTTCATGTTCCAATTCTGCCTGTCAATAGAAAAATTACCATTACCCTCTCCAAGAAATGATTGCCTATGTTCCAACCTTTCATCCTTGAAACCTAAGTGGCATGAACCACCATCATCAACACAATATTGCTTTGAAAGTTCTACAATAACTCTGGTAGCTAGGCTTGCATTTTCTCAAAACTCAGCCGCTGCTTGAGCAGTAGAGGTAGCATCCTTAAATTTCATGTTCCAATTCTGCATGGCAACAAAAAAATTACCATCTCTAGGAAATGATTGCCCATGTTCCAACCTTTCATCTTTGAAACCTAAGTGGCATGAACCACCATCATTAACACAATATTTCCTTGAAAGTTCTACAATAGCTCTTGCAGCTAGGCCTGCATGTTTTGCAAACTCAGCCGCTGCTTGAGCAGCAGAGGCAGCATCCTTAACTTTCATGTTCCGATTCTACCTGCCAATAGAAAAATTACCATTACCATCTCCAGTAAACGATTGCCCATGTTCCAACCTTTCATCCTTGAAACCTAAGTGGCATGAACCACCATCATCAAGAAAATATTGCTTTGAAAGTTCTACAACAGCTCTGGCAGCTAGGCTTGCATGTTCTGCAAACTCACTCGCTGCTTGAGCAGTAGAGGTAGCATCCTTATATTTCATGTTCCAATTCTGCTTGCCAACAGAAAAATTACCATTACCATCTCCAGGAAATGCTTGCCCATGTTCCAACCTTTCATCCTTGAAACCTAAGTGGCATGAACCACCATCATCTACACAATATTATCTTGAAAGTTCTCCAACAGCTCTGGCATCTAGGCTTGCATGTTCTCCAAACTCAGCCGCTGCTTGAGCAACAGAGGTAGCATCCTTAAATTTCATGTTCCAATTTTGCTTGCCAACAGAAAAATTACCATCTCTAGGAAATGATTGCCCATGTTCCAACCTTTTATCTTTGAAACCTAAGTGGCATGAACCACCATCATCAACACAATATTGCCTTGAAAGTTCTACAACAGCTCTGGCAGCTAGGCTTGCATGTTCTGCAAACTCAGCCGCTGCTTGAGCCGCAGAGGTAGCATCCTTAAATTTCATCTTCTAATTCTACCTGCCAACAGAAAAATTACAATTACCGTCTCGAGGAAATGATTGCCCATGTTCCAACCTTTCATCCTTGAAACCTAAGTGGCATGAACCACCATCATCAAGACAATATTGCCTTGAAAGTTCTACAATAGCTCTGGCAGCTAGGCTTGCATGTTCTCCAAACCCAGCCGCTGCTTGAGCAGCAGAGGTCGCATCCTTAAATTTCATGTTCCAATTCTGCTTACCAACAGATAAATTACCATTACCATCTCCAGGAAATGATTGCCCATGTTCCAACCTTTCATACTTGAAAACTAAGTGGCATGAACCACCACCATCAACACAATATTGCCTTGAAAGTTCTCCAACAGCTCTGGCAGCTAGGCTTGCATGTTCTCCAAACTCAACCGCTGCTTGAGCAGCAGAGGTAGCATCCTTAAATTTCATGTTCCAATTCTGCTTGCCAACTGAAAAATTACCATCTCTAGGAAATGATTGCCCATGTTCCAACCTTTCATCTTTGAAACCTAAGTGGCATGAACCACCATCATCAACACAATATTGCCTTGAAAGTTCTACAATAGCTCTGGCAGCTAGGCCTGCAAGTTCTGCAAACTCAGCCGCTGCTTGAGCAGCAGAGGTAGCATCCTTAAATTTCATGTACCAATTCTACCTGCCAACAGAAAAATTAACATTACCATCTCCAGGAAATGATTGCCCATGTTCCAACATTTCATCCTTGAAACCTAAGTGGCATGAACCACCATCATCTACACATTATTGCCTTGAAATTTCTCCAACAGCTTTGGCAGCTAGGCTTGCATATTCTCCAAACTCAGCTGCTGCTTGAGAAGCAGAGGTAGCATCCTTAAATTTTATGCTCCAATTCTGCTTGCCAACAGAAAAATTACCATCTCTAGGAAATGATTGCCCATGTTCCAATCTTTCATCCTTGAAACCTAAGTGGCATGAACCACCATCATCAATACAATATTGCCTTGAAAGTTCTACAATAGCTCTGGCAGCTAGGCCAGCATGTTCTGCAAACTCACCCGCTGCTTGAGCAGCAGAGGTAGCATCCTTAAATTTCATGTTTCCAATTCAGCTTGCCAACAGAAAAATTACCATTACCATTTCCAGGAAATGCTTGCCCATGTTCCAACCTTTCATCCTTGAAACCTAAGTGGCATGAACCACCATCATCAACACAATATTGCCTTGAAAGTTCTCCAACAGCTCTGGCAGCTGGGCTTGCATGTTCTCCAAACCCAGCCGCTACTTGAGCAGCAGAGGTAGCATCCTTAAATTTCATGTTCCAATTCTGCTTGCCAATAGAAAAATTACCATTACCATCTCCAAGAAATGATTGCCCATGTTCCAACCTTTCATCCTTGAAACCCAAGTGGAATGAACCACCATCATCAACATAATATTGCCTTGAAAGTTCTACAACAGTTCTGATAGCTAGGCTTGCGTGTTCTGCAAACTCAGCCGCTACTTGATCAGCAGAGATAGCATCCTTAAATTTCATGTTCCAATTCTGCCTGCCAATAAAAAAATTACCATCTCCAGAAAATGATTACCCTTGTTCCAACCTTTCATCCTTGAAACCTAAGTGGCATGAACCACCATCATCAACACAATATTGCCTTGAAATATCTACAACAGCTCTGGCAGCTAGGCTTGCATGTTCTGCAAACTCAGGCGCAGCTTGAGCAGCAGAGGTAGCATCCTTAAATTTCATGTTCCAATTCTTCCTGCCAACAGAAATATTACCATTTACCATCTCCAGGAAATTATTGCCCTTGTTCCGGCCTTTCATCCTTGAAACCTAAGTGGCATGAACCACCGTAATCAACATATTATTGCCTTGAAAATTCTACAACAGCTCTGGCAGCTAGGCTTGCATGTTATGGAAACTCAGCCGCTGCTTGAGCAGCAGAGGTAGCATCCTTAAATTTCATGTTCCAATTCTGCCTGCCAACAAAAAAATTACCATTACCATCTCCAGGAAATGATTGCCCATGTTCCAACCTTTCATCCTTGAAACCTAAGTGGCATGAACCACCATCATCAACAAAATATTGCCTTGAAAGTTCTCCAATATCTCTGGCAGTGAGGCTTGCATTTTCTGCAAACTCATCCGGTGCTTGAGCAAAAGAGGTAGCATCCTTAAATTTGATGTTCCAATACTGCCTGCCAACAGAAAAATTACCATTACCATCTCAAGGAAATGATTGCCCATGTTCCAACCTTTCATCCTTGAAACCTAAGTGGCATGAACCACCATCATCAACATATTATTGCCTTTAAAGCTCTACAACAGCTCTGGCAGCTAGGCTTGCATGTTATGCAAACTCAACCGCTGCTTGAGCAGCAGAAGTAGCATCCTTAAATTTCATGTTCCAATTCTGCCTGCCAACAGAAAATTTACCATTACTATCTCCTGGAAATGATTGCCTATGCTCCAACATTTCATCCTTGAAACCTAAGTGGCATGAACCACCATCATCAATATAATACCGCCTTGAAAGTTCTCCAACATCTCTGGCAGCTAGGCTTGCATGTTCTGCAAACTCAGCCGCTACTTAAGCAATAGAGGTAGCATCCTTAAATTTCAAGTTCCAATACTGCCTGCCAATAGAAAAATTACCATTACCATCTCAAGGAAATGATTGCACATGTTCCAACCTTTCATCCTTGAAATCTAAGTGGCATGAACCACCATCATCAACACAATATTGCCTTGAAATTTCTCCAATAGCTTTGGCAGCTAGGCTTGCATGTTCTCCAAACTCAGCTGCTGCTTGAGAAGCAGAGGTAGCATCCGTAAATTTCATGCTCCAATTCTGCTTGCCAACAGAAAAATTACCATCTCAAGGAAATGATTGCCCATGTTCCAACCTTTCATCCTTGAAACCTAAGTGGCATGAACCACCATCATCAACACAATATTGCCTTGAATGTTCTCCAACAGCTCTGGCAGTTAGGCTCGCATGTTCTCCAAACTCAGAAGCTGCTTGAGCAGCCGAGGTAGCATCCTTAAATTTCATGTTCCAATTCAGCTTGCCAACAGAAAAATTACCATTACCATTTCCAAGAAATGCTTGCCCATGTTCCAACCTTTCATCCTTGAAACCTAAGTGGCATGAACCACCATCATCAACACAATATTGCCTTGAAAGTTCTCCAACAGCTCTGGCAGCTGGGCTTGCATGTTCTCCAAACCCAGCCGCTACTTGAGTAGTAGAGGTAGCATCCTTAAATTTCATGTTCCAATTCTGCTTGCCAATAGAAAAATTACCATTACCATCTCCAAGAAATGATTGCCCATGTTCCAACCTTTCATCCTTGAAACCCAAGTGGAATGAACCACCATCATCAACATAATATTGCCTTGAAAGTTCTACAACAGTTCTGACAGCTAGGCTTGCGTGTTCTGCAAACTCAGCCGCTACTTGAGCAGCAGAGGTAGCATCCTTAAATTTCATGTTCCAATTCTGCCTGCCAATAAAAAAATTACCATCTCCAGAAAATGATTACCCTTGTTCCAACCTTTCATCCTTGAAACCTAAGTGGCATGAACCACCATCATCAACACAATATTGCCTTGAAATATCTACAACAGCTCTGGCAGCTAAGCTTGCATGTTCTGCAAACTCAGGCGCAGCTTGAGCAGCAGAGGTAGCATCCTTAAATTTCATGTTCCAATTCTTCCTGCCAACAGAAATATTACCATTTACCATCTCCAGGAAATTATTGCCCTTGTTCCGACCTTTCATCCTTGAAACCTAAGTGGCATGAACCACCGTAATCAACATATTATTGCCTTGAAAATTCTACAACAGCTCTGGCAGCTAGGCTTGCATGTTATGGAAACTCAGCCGCTGCTTGAGCAGCAGAGGTAGCATCCTTAAATTTCATGTTCCAATTCTGCCAGCCAACAGAAAAATTACCATTACCATCTCCAGGAAATGATTGCCCATGTTCCAACCTTTCATCCTTGAAACCTAAGTGGCATGAACCACCATCATCAACGAAATATTGCCCTGAAAGTTCTCCAATATCTCTGGCAGCTAGGCTTGCATTTTCTGCAAACTCATCCAGTGCTTGAGCAAAAGAGGTAGCATCCTTAAATTTCATGTTCCAATACTGCCTGCCAACAGAAAAATTACCATTACCATCTCAAGGAAATGATTGCCCATGTTCCAACCTTTCATCCTTGAAACCTAAGTTGCATAAACCACCATCATCAACATATTATTGCCTTTAAAGTTCTACAACAGCTCTGGCAGCTAGGCTTGCATGTTATGCAAACTCAACCGCTGCTTGAGCAGCAGAAGTAGCATCCTTAAATTTCATGTTCCAATTCTTCCTGCCAACAGAAAATTTACCATTACTATCTCCTGGAAATGATTGCCTATGCTCCAACCTTTCATCCTTGAAACCTAAGTGGCATGAACCACCATCATAAACATAATACTACCTTGAAAGTTCTCCAACATCTCTGGCAGCTAGGCTTGCATGTTCTGCAAACTCAGCCGCTACTTAAGCAATAGAGGTAGCATCCTTAAATTTCAAGTTCCAATACTGCCTGCCAAAAGAAAAATTACCATTACCATCTCAAGGAAATGATTGCACATGTTCCAACCTTTCATCCTTGAAACCTAAGTGACATGAAGCACCATCATCAACACAATATTGTCTTGAAAGTTCTACAATAACTCTGGCAGCTAGGCTTGCATGTTCTGCAAACTCAGTCGCTGCTTGAGTAGCAAAGGTAGCATCCTTAAATTTCATGTTCCAATTCTGCTTGCCAACAGAAAAATTACCATTACTATCTCCAGGAAAAGCTTGCCCATTTTCGAACCTTTCATCCTTGAAACCTAAGTGGCATGAACCACCATCATCAACATAATATTGCCTTGAATGTTCTCCAACAACTCTAGCAGCTAGGCTCGCATGTTCTCCAAACTCAGACGCTGCATGAGTAGCAGAGGTAACATCCTTAAATTTCATGTTCCAATACTGCCTGCCAATAGAAAACTTACCATTACCATCTCAAGGAAATGATTGCCCATGTTCCAACCTTTCATCCTTAAAACCTAAGTGGCATGAACCACCATCATCAACAGAATATTGCCTTGAAAGTTCTACAACAGCTCTCGCATCTAGGCTTGCATGTTCTGCAAACTCAGCCACTGCTTGAGCAGCAGAGGTAGCATCCTTAAATTTCATGTTCCAATTCTGCCTGCCAATACAAAAATTACAATCTCCAGGAAATGACTGCCCATGTTCCAACCTTTCATCCTTGAAAACTAAGTGGCATGAAACACCATCATCAACACAATAGTGCCTTGAAAGTTCTCCAACAGCTCTGGCAGCTAGGCTTGCATGTTCTCCAAACTCAGCCGCTGCTTGAGCAGCAGAGGTAGCATCCTTAAATTTCATGCTCCAATTCTGCTTGCCAACAGAAAAATTACCATCTCTAGGAAATGATTGCCCATGTTCCAATCTTTCATCCTTGAAACCTAAGTGGCATGAACCACCATCATCAATATAATATTGCCTTGAAAGTTCTACAACAGCTCTGGCAGCTAGGCCAGCATGTTCTGCAAACTCACCCGCTGCTTGAGCAGCAGAGGTAGCATCCTTAAATTTCATGTTCCAATTCAGCTTGCCAACAGATAAATTACCATTACCATCTCCAGGAAATGATTGCCCATGTTCCAACCTTTCATCCTTGAAAACTAAGTGGCATGAACCACCACCATCAACATAATATTGCCTTGAAAGTTCTCCAACAGCTCTGGCAGCTAGGCTTGCATGTTTTGCAAACTCAGCCGCTGCTTGAGTAGCAGAGGTAGCATCCTTAAATTTCATGTTCCAATTCAGCTTGCCAACAGAAAAATTACCATTACTATCTCAAGGAAATGCTTGCCCATTTTCGAACCTTTCATCCTTGAAACCTAAGTGGCATGAACCACCATCATCAACACAATATTGCCTTGAATGTTCTCCAACAGCTCTGGAAGCTAGGCTCGCATGTTCTCCAAACTCAGACGATGCTTGAGCAGCAGAGGTAGCATCCTTAAATTTCATGTTCCAATACTACCTGCCAATAAAAAACTTACCATTACCATCTCAAGGAAATGATTGCCCATGTTCCAACCTTTCATCCTTGAAACCTAAGTGTCATGAACCACCATCATCAACACAATATTGCCTTGAAAGTTCTACAACAGCTCTGGCAGCTAGGCTTGCATGTTCTGCAAACTCAGCCACTGCTTGAACAGCAGAGGTAGCATCCTTAAATTTCAAGTTCCAATTCTGCCTGCCAATAGAAAAATTACCATCTCCAGGAAATGATTGCCCATGTTCCAACCTTTCATCCTTGAAACCTAAGTGGCATGAACTACTATCATCAACACAATATTGCCTTGAAAGTTCTACAACAGCTATGGCAGCTAGGCTTGCATGTTCTGCAAACTCAGCCGCTACTTGAGCAGCAGAGGTAGAATCCTTAAATTTCAAGTTCCAATTCTGCTTGCCAATAGAAAAATTACTATTACCATCTCCAGGAAATGCTTGCCCATTTTCTAACCTTTCATCCTTGAAACCTAAGTGGCATGAACCATCATCATCAACACAGTATTGCCTTGAAAGTTCTACAACAGCTCTGGCAGCTAGGCTTGCATGTTCTGCAAACTCAGCCATTGCTTGAGCAGCAGAGGTAGCATCCTTAAATTTCATGTTCCAATTCTGCCTGCTAATAGAAAAATTACCATCTCCAGGAAATGATTACCCATGTTCCAACCTTTCATCCTTGAAAGATAAGTGGCATGAACTACTATCATCAACACAATATTGCCTTGAAAGTTCTACAACAGCTATGGCAGCTAGGCTGGCATGTTCTGCAAACTCAGCCACTGCTTGAGCAGCAGAGGTTGCATCCTTAAATTTCATGTTCCAATTCTGCTTGCCAACAGAAAAATTACCATTACCATATCCAGGAAATGATTGCCCTTGTTCCAACCTTTCATCCTTGAAACCTAAGTGGCATGAACCACCATCATCATCACAATATCACCTTGAAAGTTCTACAACAGCTCTGGCAGCTAGGCTTACCTGTTCTGCAAACTCAGCTGCTACTTGAGCAGCGGAGGTAGCATCCTTAAATTTCAAGTTCCAATTCTGCTTGCCAATAGAAAAATTACCATTACCATTTCCAGGAAATGCTTGCCCATTTTCTAACCTTTCATCCTTGAAACCTAAGTGGCATGAACCACCATCATCAACACAATATTGCCTTGAAAGTTCTCCAATAGCTCTGGCAGCTAGGCTTGCATGTTCTCCAAACTCAACAGCTACTTGAGCAGCAGAGGTAGCAACCTTAAATTTCTTGTTCCAATTCTGCTTGCTAACAGAAAAATTACCATTACCATCTCAAGGAAATGATTTCACATGTTCCAACCTTTCATCCTTGAAACCTAAGTGGCATGAACCACCATCAACAACACAATAATGTCTTGAAAGTTCTACAACAACTCTGGCAGCTAGGCTTGCATATTCTGCAAACTCAGCCGCTGCTTGAGTAGCAGAGGTAGCATCCTTAAATTTCATGTTCCAATTCTACTTGCCAACAGAAAAATTACCATTACTATCTCCAGGAAATGCTTGCCCATTTTCGAACCTTTCATCCTTGAAACCTAAGTGGCATGAACCACCATCATCAACACAATATTGCCTTGAATGTTCTCCAATAGCTCTGGCAGCTAGGCTCGCATGTTCTCCAAACTCAGACGATGCTTGAGCAGCAGAGGTAGCATCCTTAAATTTCATGTTCCAATACTGCCTGCCAATAGAAAACTTACCATTACCATCTCAAGAAAATGATTGCCCATGTTCCAACCTTTCATCCTTGAAACCTAAGTGGCATGAACCACCATCATCAACACAATATTGCCTTGAAAGTTCTACAACAGCTCTGGCAGCTAGGCTTGCATGTTCTGCAAACTCAGCCACTACTTGAGCAGCAGAGGTAGCATCCTTAAATTTCAAGTTCCAATTCTGCCTGCCAATAGAAAAATTACCATCTCCAGGAAATGATTGCCCATGTTCCAACCTTTCATCCTTGAAAGATAAGTGGCATGAACTACCATCATCAACACAATATTGCCTTGAAAGTTCTACAACAGCTCTGGCAGCTAGGCTTGCATGTTCTGCAAACTCAGCAACTGCTTGAGCAGTAGAGGTAGCATCCTTAAATTTCAAGTTCCAATTCTGCCTGCCAATAGAAAAATTACCATCTCTAGGAAATGATTGCCCATGTTCCAACCATTCATCCTTGAAACCTAAGTGGCATGTACTACTATCATCAACACAATATTTCCTTGAAAGTTCTACAACAGCTATGGCTGCTAGGCTTGCATGTTCTGCAAACTCAGCCGCTACTTGAGCAGCAGAGGTAGCATCCTTAAATTTCAAGTTCCAATTCTGCCTGCCAATAGAAAAATTACCATCTCCAGGAAATGATTGCCCATGTTCCAACCTTTCATCCTTGAAAGCTAAGTGGCCTGAACCACCATCATCAACACAATATTGCCTTGAAAGTTCTCCAACAGCTCTGGCAGCTAGGCTTGCATATTCTGTAAAATCAGCCACTGCTTGAGCAGCAGAGGTAGCATCCTTAAATTTCAAGTTCCAATTCTGCTTGCCAACAGAAAAATTACCATTACCATCTCCAGGAAATGATTGCCCATGTTCCAACCTTTCATCCTTGAAACCTAAGTGGCATGAACCACCATCATCAACACAATATTGCCTTGAAAGTTCTACAACAGCTCTGGCAGCTAGGCTTGCATGTTCTGCAAACTCAGCCACTGCTTGAGCAGCAGAGGTAGCATCCTTAAATTTCAAGTTCCAATTCTGCCTGCCAATAGAAAAATTACTATCTCCAGGAAATGATTGCCCATGTTCCAACCATTCATCCTTGAAACCTTAGTGGCATGAACTATTATCATCAACACAATATTTCCTTGAAAGTTCTACAACAGCTATGGCAGCTAGGCTTGCACGTTCTGCAAACTCAGCCGCTACTTGAGCAGCAGAGGTAGCATCCTTAAATTTCAAGTTCCAATTCTGCTTGCCAATAGAAAAATTACCATTACCATCTCCAGGAAATGCTTGCCCATTTTCTAACCTTTCATCCTTGAAACCTAAGGGGAATGAACCACCATCATCAACACAATATTGCCTTGAAAGTTCTACAACATCTCTGGCAGCTAGGCTTGCATGTTCTGCAAACTCAGCCACTGCTTGAGCTGCAGAGGTAGCATCCTTAAATTTCATGTTCCAATTCTGCCTGCCAATAGAAAAATTACCATCTCCAGGAAATGATTGCCCATGTTCCAACCTTTCATCCTTGAAAGCTAAGTGGCATGAACCACCATCATCAACACAATATTGCCTTGAAAGTTCTCCAACAGCTCTGGCAGCTAGGCTTGCATGTTCTGCAAACTCAGCCACTACTTGAGCAGCAGAGGTAGCATCCTTAAATTTCAAGTTCCAATTCTGCCTGCCAATAGAAAAATTACCATCTCCAGGAAATGATTGCCCATGTTCCAACCTTTCATCCTTGAAAGATAAGTGGCATGAACTACCATCATCAACACAATATTGCCTTGAAATTTCTACAACAGCTCTGGCAGCTAGGCTTGCATGTTCTGCAAACTCAGCAACTGCTTGAGCAGTAGAGGTAGCATCCTTAAATTTCAAGTTCCAATTCTGCCTGCCAATAGAAAAATTACCATCTCTAGGAAATGATTGCCCATGTTCCAACCATTCATCCTTGAAACCTAAGTGGCATGAACTACTATCATCAACACAATATTTCCTTGAAAGTTCTACAACAGCTATGGCTGCTAGGCTTGCATGTTCTGCAAACTCAGCCGCTACTTGAGCAGCAGAGGTAGCATCCTTAAATTTCAAGTTCCAATTCTGCCTGCCAATAGAAAAATTACCATCTCCAGGAAATGATTGCCCATGTTCCAACCTTTCATCCTTGAAAGCTAAGTGGCCTGAACCACCATCATCAACACAATATTCCCTTGAAAGTTCTCCAACAGCTCTAGCAGCTAGGCTTGCATATTCTGCAAAATCAGCCACTGCTTGAGCAGCAGAGGTAGCATCCTTAAATTTCAAGTTCCAATTCTGCTTGCCAACAGAAAAATTACCATTACCATCTCCAGGAAATGATTGCCCATGTTCCAATCTTTCATCCTTGAAACCTAAGTGGCATGAACCACCATCATCAACACAATATTGCCTTGAAAGTTCTACAACAGCTCTGGCAGCTAGGCTTGCATGTTCTGCAAACTCAGCCACTGCTTGAGCAGCAGAGGTAGCATCCTTAAATTTCAAGTTCCAATTCTGCCTGCCAATAGAAAAATTACCATCTCCAGGAAATGATTGCCCATGTTCCAACCATTCATCCTTGAAACCTAAGTGGCATGAACTACTATCATCAACACAATATTTCCTTGAAAGTTCTACAACAGCTATGGCAGCTAGGCTTGCGCGTTCTGCAAACTCAGCCGCTACTTGAGCAGCAGAGGTAGCATCCTTAAATTTCAAGTTCCAATTCTGCTTGCCAATAGAAAAATTACCATTACCATCTCCAGGAAATGCTTGCCCATTTTCTAACCTTTCATCCTTGAAACCTAAGTGGAATGAACCACCATCATCAACATAATATTGCCTTGAAAGTTCTACAACATCTCTGGCAGCTAGGCTTGCATGTTCTGCAAACTCAGCCACTGCTTGAGCTGCAGAGGTAGCATCCTTAAATTTCATGTTCCAATTCTGCCTGCCAATAGAAAAGTTACCATCTCCAGGAAATGATTGCCCATGTTCCAACCTTTCATCCTTGAAAGCTAAGTGGCATGAACCACCATCATCAACACAATATTGCCTTGAAAGTTCTCCAACAGCTCTGGCAGCTAGGCTTGCATGTTCTGCAAACTCAGCCACTACTTGAGCAGCAGAGGTAGCATCCTTAAATTTCAAGTTCCAATTCTGCCTGCCAATAGAAAAATTACCATCTCCAGGAAATGATTGCCCATGTTCCAACCTTTCATCCTTGAAACCTAAGTGGCATGAACTACTATCATCAACACAATATTGCCTTGAAAGTTCTACAATAGCTATGGCAGCTAGGCTTGCATGTTCTGCAAACTCAGCCGCTACTTGAGCAGCAGAGGTAGCATCCTTAAATTTCAAGTTCCAATTCTGCTTGCCAATAGAAAAACTACCATTACCATCTCCAGGAAATGCTTGCCCATTTTCTAACCTTTCATCCTTAAAAACCTAAGTGGCATGAACCACCATCATCAACACAATATTGCCTTGAAAGTTCTACAACAGCTCTCGCAGCTAGGCTTGCATGTTCTGCAAACTCAGCCACTGCTTGTGCAGCATAGGTAGCATCCTTAAATTTCATGTTCCAATTCTGCCTACCAATAGAAAAATTACCATCTCCAGGAAATGATTGCCCATGTTCCAACCTTTCATCCTTGAAAGCTAAGTGGCATGAACTACTATCATCAACACAATATTGCCTTGAAAGTTCTACAACAGCTACGGCAGCTAGGCTCGCATGTTCTCCAAACTCAGCCGCTGCTTGAGCAGCAGAGGTAGCATCCTTAAATTACATGTTCCAATTCTGCTTGCCAACAGAAAAATTACCATTACCATCTCCAGGAAATAATTGCCCATGTTCCAACCTTTCATCCTTGAAAGCTAAGTGGCATGAACTACTATCATCAACACAATATTGCCTTGAAAGTTCTACAACAGCTATGGCAGCTAGGCTTGCATGTTCTGCAAACTCTGTCGCAGCTTGCGCAGCAGAGGTAGCATCCTTAAATTTCATGTTCCAATTCTGCTTGCCAACAGAAAAATTACCATTACCATCTCCAGAAAATGATTGCCCATGTTCCAACCTTTCATACATGAAACCTAAGTGGCATGAACCACCATCATCAACACAATATTGCCATGAATGTTCTACAATAGCTATGGCAGCTAGGCTTGGATGTTCTGCGAACTCAGCCGCTGCTTGAGCAGTAGAGGTAGCATCCTTAAATTTTATGTTGAAATTCTGCCTGCCAATAGAAAAATTACCAACATCAACATAAGGAAATGATTGCCCATGTTCTAACCTTTCATCGTTGAAACCGAAGTGGCATGAACCACTATCATCAACACAATATTGCCTTGAAAGTTCTCCAACAGCTCTGGTAACTAGGCTTGCATGTTCTCCAAACTCAGCCGCTGCTTGAGCAGTAGAGGTAGCATCCTTAAATTTCAAGTTCCAATACTGCCTGCCAATCGAAAAATTACCATTACCATCTCCAGGAAATGATTGCCCATGTTCCAACCTTTCATCCTTGAAACCTAAGTGGCATGAACCACCATCATCAACACAATATTGCCTTTAAAGTTCCACAACAGCTCTGGCAGCTAGGCTTGCATGTTCTGCAAACTCAGCCACTGCTTGAGCAGCATAGGTAGCATCCTTAAATTTCATGTTCCAATTCTTCCTGCCAATAGAAAAATTACCATCTCCAGGAAATGATTGCCCATGTTCCAACCTTTCATCCTTGAAACCTAAGTGGCATGAACTACTATCATCAACACAATATTGCCTTGAAAGTTCTACAACAGCTATGGCAGCTAGGCTTGCATGTTCTGCAAACTCTATTGCTGCTTTAGCAGCAGAGGTAGCATCCTTAAAGTTCATGTTCCAATTCTGCTTGCCAACAGAAAAATTACCATTACTATCTCCAGGAAATGATTGCCCATGTTCCAACCTTTCATCCTTGAAACCTAAGTGGCATGAACCACCATCATCAACACAATATTGCCTTGAAAGTTCTACAATAGCTCTGGTAGCTAGGCTTACCTATTCTACAAACTCAGCCGCTACTTGAGCAGCAGAGGTAGCATCCTTAAATTTCAAGTTCCAATTCTGCTTGCCAATAGAAAAATTACCATTACCATCTCCAGGAAATGCTTGCCCATTTTCTATCCATTCATCCTTGAAACCTAAGTGGCATGAACCACCATCATCAACACAATATTGCCTTTAAAGTTCTCCAATAGCTCTGGCAGCTAGGCTTGCATGTTATGCAAACTCAGCCGCTGCTTGAGCTGCAGAAGTAGCATCCTTAAATTTCATGTTCCAATTCTGCCTGCCAACAAAAGAATTACCATTACTATCTCCAGGAAATGATTGCCCATGTTCCAACCTTTCATCCTTGAAACCTAAGTGGCATGAACCACCATCATCAACACAATATTGCCTTGAAAATTCTACAACAGCTCTGGCAGCTAGGCTTACCTGTTCTGCAAACTCAGCCGCTGCTTGAGCAGCAGAGGTAGCATCCTTAAATTTCAAGTTCCAATTCTGCTTGCCAACAGAAAAATTACCATTACCATCTCCAGGAAATGATTGCCCATGTTCCAATCTTTCATCCTTGAAACCTAAGTGGCATGAACCACCATCATCAACACAATATTGCCTTGAAAGTTCTACAACAACGCTTGTAGCTAGGCTTACCTGTTCTACAAACTCAGTCGCTACTTGAGCAGCAGAGGTAGCATCCTTAAATTTCAAGTTCCAATTCTACTTGCCAATAGAAAAATTACCATTACCATCTCCAGGAAATGCTTGCCCATTTTCTAACCTTTCATCCTTGAAACCTAAGTGGCATGAACCACCATCATCAACACAATATTGCCTTGAAAGTTCTCCAACAGCTCTGGCAGCTAGGCTTGCATGTTATGCAAACTCAGCCGCTGCTTGAGCTGCAGAAGTAGCATCCTTAAATTTCATGTTCCAATTCTGCCTGCCAACAAAAAAATTACCATTACCATCTCCAGGAAATGATTGCCCATGTTCCAACCTTTCATCCTTGAAACCTAAGTGGGATGAACCACCATCATCAACTCAATATTGCCTTGAAAGCTCTCCAACAGCTCTGGCAGCTAGGCTTGCATGTTCTCCAAAGTCAGCCGCTGCTTGAGCAGCAGAGGTAGCATCCTTAAATTTCATGTTCCAATACTGCATGCCGATAAAAAAATTACCATTACCATCTCCAGGAAATGATTGCCCATATTCAAACTTTTCATCCTTGAAACCTAAGGGGCATGAACCACCATCATCAACACAATATTACCTTTAAAATTCTACAACAGCTCTGGCATCTTGGCTTGCATGTTCTGCATACTCAGCCACTACTTGAGCAGCATAGGTAGCATCATTAAATTTCATGTTCCAATTCTTCCTGCCAATTGAAAAATTACCATTTCTAGGAAATGATTGCCCATGTTCCAACCTTTCATCCTTGAAACCTAAGTGGCATGAACTACTATCATCAACACAATATTGCCTTGAAAGTTCTACAACAGCTATGGCAGCTAGGCTTGCATGCTCTGCAAACTCTACCGTTGTATGAGCAGCAGAGGTAGCATCCTTAAATTTCATGTTCCAATTCTGCTTGCCAACAGAAAAATTACCATTACCATCTCCAGGAAATGATTGCCCATGTTCCAACCTTTCACCCTTGAAACCTAAGTGGCATGAACCACCATCATCAACACAATTTTGCCTTGAAATTCTACAACAGCTCTGGCAGCTAGACTTACCTGTTCTGCAAACTCAGCCGCTAATTGAGCAGCAGAGGTAGCATCCTTAAATTTCAAGTTCCAATTCTCTTTGCCAATAGAAATATTACCATTACCTTCTCCAGGAAATGCTTGCCTATTTTCTATCTTTCATCCTTGAAACCTAAGTGGCATGAACCACAATCATTAACACAATATTGCCTTGAAAGTTCTCCAACAGCTCTGGCAGCTAGCTTGCATGTTCTCCAAACTCAGCCGCTGCTTGAGCAGCAGAGGTAGAATCCTTAAATTTCATGTTCAAATACTGCCTGCCAATAGAAAAATTACCATTACCATCTCCAGGAAATGATTGCCCATGTTCCAACCTTTCATCCTTGAAACCTAAGGGGCATGAACCACCATCATCAACACAATATTGCCTTTAAAGTTCTACAACAGCTCTAGCATCTAGGCTTGCATGTTCTGCAAACTCAGCCACTGCTTGAGGAGTATAGGTAGCATCCTTAAATTTCATGTTCCAATTCTTCCTACCAAAAGAAAAATTACCATCTCCAGGAAATGATTGCCCATGTTCCAACCTTTTATCCTTGAAACCTAAGTGGCATGAACTACTATCATCAACACAATATTGCCTTGAAAGTTCTACAACAATTATGGCAGCTAGGCTTGCATGCTCTGCAAATTCTACCGCTGCTTGAGCAGTAGAGGTAGCATCCTTAAATTTTATGTTCCAATTCTACTTGCCAACAAAAAAATTACCATTACCATCTCCAGGAAATGATTGCCCATGTTCCAACCTTTCATCCTTGAAACCAAAGTGTCATGAACCACCATCATCAACACAATATTGCCTTGAAAGTTCTCCAACAGCTCTGGCAGCTAGGCTTGCATGTTATGCAAACTCAGCCGCTGCTTGAGCTGCAGAAGTAGCATCCTTAAATTTCATGTTCCAATTCTGCCTGGCAACAAAAAAATTACCATTACCATCTCCAGGAAATGATTGCCCATGTTCCAACCTTTCATCCTTGAAACCTAAGTGGGATGAACCACCATCATCAACTCAATATTGCCTTGAAAATTCTACAACAGCTCTGGCAGCTAGGCTTACCTGTTCTGCAAACTCAGCCGCTGCTTGAGCAGCAGAGGTAGCATCCTTAAATTTCAAGTTCCAATTCTGCTTGCCAACAGAAAAATTACCATTACCATCTCCAGGAAATGATTGCCCATGTTCCAACCTTTCATCCTTGAAACCTAAGTGGCATGAACCACCATCATCAACACAATATTGCCTTGAAAGTTCTACAACAACTCTTGCAGCTAGGCTTACCTGTTCTACAAACTCAGTCGCTACTTGAGCAGCAGAGGTAGCATCCTTAAATTTCAAGTTCCAATTCTACTTGCCAATAGAAAAATTACCATTACCATCTCCAGGAAATGCTTGCCCATTTTCTAACCTTTCATCCTTGAAACCTAAGTGGCATGAACCACCATCATCAACACAATATTGCCTTGAAAGTTCTCCAACAGCTCTGGCAGCTAGGCTTGCATATTATGCAAACTCAGCCGCTGCTAGAGCTGCAGAAGTAGCATCCTTAAATTTCATGTTCCAATTCTGCCTGCCAACAAAAAAATTACCATTACCATCTCCAGGAAATGATTGCCCATGTTCCAACCTTTCATCCTTGACACCTAAGTGGGATGAACCACCATCATCAACTCAATATTGCCTTGAAAGTTCTCCAACAGCTCTGGCAGCTAGGGTTGAATGTTCTCCAAAGTCAGCCGCTGCTTGAGCAGCAGAGGTAGCATCCTTAAATTTCATGTTCCAATACTACCTGCCGATAAAAAAATTACCATTACCATCTCCAGGAAATGATTGCCCATATTCCAACCATTCATCCTTGAAACCTAAGGGGCATGAACCACCATCATCAACACAATATTGCCTTTAAAGTTCTATAACAACTCTGGCATCTAGGCTTGCATGTTCTGCAAACTCAGCCACTGCTTGAGCAGCATAGGAAGCATCATTAAATTTCATGTTCCAATTCTTCCTGCCAATAGAAAAATTACCATTTCCAGGAAATGATTTCCCATGTTCCAACCTTTTATCCTTGAAACCTAAGTGGCATGAACTACTATCATCAACACAATATTGCCTTGAAAGTTCTACAACAGCTATGGCATCTAGGCTTGCATGCTCTGCAAACTCTACCGTTGTATGAGCAGCAGAGGTAGCATCCTTAAATTTCATGTTCCAATTCTGCTTGCCAACAGAAAAATTACCATTACCATCTCTAGGAAATGATTGCCCATGTTCCAACCTTTCATCCTTGAAACCTAAGTGGCATGAACCACCATCATCAACACAATTTTGCCTTGAAATTCTACAACAGCTCTGGCAGCTAGGCTTACCTGTTCTGCAAACTCAGCCGCTAATTGAGCAGCAGAGGTAGCATCCTTAAATTTCAAGTTCCAATTCTACTTGCCAATAGAAATATTACCATTACCATCTCCAGGAAATGCTTGCCTATTTTCTATCTTTCATCCTTGAAACCTAAGTGGCATGAACCACAATCATTAACACAATATTGCCTTGAAAGTTCTCCAACAGCTCTGGCAGCTAACTTGCATGTTCTCCAAACTCAGCCGCTGCTTGAGCAGCAGAGGTAGAATCCTTAAATTTCATGTTCCAATACTGCCTGCCAGTAGAAAAATTACCATTACCATCTCCAGGAAATGATTGCCCATGTTCCAACATTTCATCCTTGAAACCTAAGGGGCATGAACCACCATCATCAACACAATATTGCCTTTAAAGTTCTACAACAGCTCTAGCATCTAGGCTTGCATGTTCTGCAAACTCAGCCACTGCTTGAGGAGCATAGGTAGCATCCTTAAATTTCATGTTCCAATTCTTCCTACCAATAGAAAAATTACCATCTCCAGGAAATGATTGCCCATGTTCCAACCTTTTATCCTTGAAACCTAAGTGGCATGAACTACTATCATCAACACAATATTGCCTTGAAAGTTCTACAACAATTATGGCAGCTAAGCTTGCATGCTCTGCAAACTCTACCGCTGCTTGAGCAACAGAGGTAGCATCCTTAAATTTCATGTTCCAATTCTACTTGCCAACAAAAAAATTACCATTACCATCTCCAGGAAATGATTGCCCATGTTCCATCCTTTCATCCTTGAAACCTAAGTTTCATGAACCACCATCATCAACACAATATTGCCTTGAATGTTTTACAACAACTGTGGCAGCTAGGCTTACATGTTCTGCAAACTCAGTCGCTACTTGAGCAGCAGAGGTAGCATCCTTAAATTTCATGTTCCAATACTGCCTGCCGATAAAAAAATTACCATTACCATCTCCAGGATATGATTGCCCATATTCCAACTTTTCATCCTTGAAACCTCAGGGGCATGAACCACCATCATCAACACAATATTACCTTTAAAATTCTACAACAGCTCTGGCATCTTGGCTTGCATGTTCTGCATACTCAGCCACTGCTTGAGCAGCATAGGTAGCATCATTAAATTTCATGTTCCAATTCTTCCTGCCAATAGAAAAATTACCATTTCCAGGAAATGATTGCCCATGTTCCAACCTTTCATCCTTGAAACCTAAGTGGCATGAACTACTATCATCAACATAATATTGCCTTGAAAGTTCTACAACAGCTATGGCAGCTAGGCTTCCATGCTCTGCAAACTCTACCGTTGTATGAGCAGCAGAGGTAGCATCCTTAAATTTCATGTTCCAATTCTGCTTGCCAACAGAAAAATTACCATTACCATCTCCAGGAAATGATTGCCCATGTTCGAACCTTTCATCCTTGAAACCTAAGTGGCATGAACCACCATCATCAACACAATATTGCCTTGAAAGTTCTACAACAGCTCTGGCAGCTAGGCTTACCTGTTCTGCAAACTCAGACGCTACTTGAGTAGCAGAGGTAGCATCCTAAAATTTCAAGTTCCAATTCAACTTGCTAATAGAAAAATTACCATTACCATCTCCAGGAAATGCTTGCCTATTTTCTATCTTTCATCCTTGAAACCTAAGTGGCATGAACCACCATCATCAACACAATATTGCCTTGAAAGTTCTCCAACAGCTCTGGCAGCTAGGCTTGCATGTTCTCCAAACTCAGCCAATGCTTGAGCAGCAGAGGTAGCATCCTTAAATTTCATGTTCCAATACTGCCTGCCAATAGAAAAATTACCATTACCATCTCCAGGAAATGATTGCCCATGTTCCAACCTTTCATCCTTGAAACCTAAGGGGTATGAACCACCATCATCAACACAATATTGCCTTTAAAGTTCTACAACAGCTCTGGCATCTAGGCTTGCATGTTCTGCAAACTCAGCCACTGCTTGAGGAGCATAGGTAGCATCCTTTAATTTCATGTTCCAATTCTTCCTGCCAATAGAAAAATTACCATCTTCAGGAAATGATTGCCCATGTTCCAACCTTTCATCCTTGATACCTAAGTGGCATGAACTACTATCATCAACACAATATTGCCTTGAAAGTTCTACAACAGCTATGGCAGCTAGGCTTGCATGCTCTACAAACTCTACCGCTGCTTGAGCAGCAGAGGTAGCATCCTTAAATTTCATGTTCCAATTCTACTTGCCAACAGAAAAATTACCATTATCATCTCCAGGAAATGATAGCCCATGTTCCAACGTTTCATCCTTGAAACCTAAGTGGCATGAACCACCATCATCAACACAATATTGTCTTGAATGTTCTACAACAACTCTGGCAGCTAGGCTTACCTGTTCTGCAAACTCAGTCGCTACTTGAGCAGCAGAGGTAGCATCCTTAAATATCAAGTTCTAATTCTACTTGCCAATAGAAAAATTAACATTACCATCTCCAGGAAATACTTGCCCATTTTCTAACCTTTCATCCTTGAAACCTAAGTGGCATAAACCACCATCATCAACACAATATTGCCTTGAAAGTTCTCCAATAGCTCTGGCAGCTAGGCTTGTATGTTATGCAAACTCAGCCGCTGCTTGAGCTGCAGAAGTAGCATCCTTAAATTTCATGTTCCAATTCTGCCTGCCAAAAAAAAATTACCATTACCATCTCCAGGAAATGATTGCCCATGTTCCAACCTTTCATCCTTGAAACCTAAGTGGGATGAACCACCATCATCAACTCAATATTGCCTTGAAAGTTCTCAAACAACTCTGGCAGCTAGGCTTACCAGTTCTGCTAACTCAGCCGCTACTTGAGTAGCAGAGGTAGCATCCTTAAATTTCAAGTTCCAATTCTACTTGCCAATAGAAAAATTACCATTACCATCTCCGGGAAATGCTTGCCCATTTTCTAACCTTTCATCCTTGAAACCTAAGTGGCATGAACCACCATCATCAACACAATATTGATTTGAAAGTACTCCAACAGCTCTGGCAGCTAGGCTTGCATGTTATGCAAACTCAGCCGCGGCTTGAGCTGCAGAAGTAGCATCCTTAAATTTCATGTTCCAATTCTGCCTGCCAACAAAAAAATTACCATTACCATCTCCAGGAAATAATTGCCCATGTTCCAACCTTTCATCCTTGAAACGTAAGTGGGATGAACCATCATCATCAACACAATATTGCCTTGAAAGTTGTACAATAGCTCTGGCAGCTAGGCTTGCATGTTCTGCAAACTCAGCCATTGCTTGAGAAGTAGAGGTAGCATCCTTAAATTTCATGTTCCAATTCTGTCTGCCAATAGAAAAATTACCATCTCCAGGAAATGATTGCCCATGTTCCAACCTTTCATACTTGAAACCTAAGTGGCATGAACTACTATCATAAACACAATATTGCCTTGAATGTTCTACAACAGCTCTGGCAGCTAAGCTTACCTATTCAGCAAACTCAGTCGCTACCTGAGCAGCAGAGGTAGCATCCTTAAATTTCATGTTCCAATTCTACTTGCCAATAGAAAAATTAACATTACCATCTCCAGGAAATGCTTGCCCATTTTCTAACCTTTTATCCTTGAAACCTAAGTGGCATGAACCACCATCATCAACACAATATTGCCTTGAAAGTTCTCCAATAGCTCTGGCAGCTAGGCTTGCAAGTTATGCAAACTCAGCCGCTGCTTGAGCTGCAGAAGTAGCATCCTTAAATTTCATGTTCCAATTCTGCCTGCCAACAAAAAAATTACCATTACCATCTCCAAGAAATGATTGCCCATGTTCCAACCTTTCATCCTTGAAACCTAAGTGGGATGAACCACCATCATCAACTCAATATTGCCTTGAAAGTTCTCCAACAGCTCCGGTAGCTAGGCTTGCATGTTCTCCAAAGTCAGCCGCTGCTTGAGCAGCAGAGGTAGCATCCTTAAATTTCATGTTCCAATACTGCCTGCCGATAAGAAAATTACCATTACCATCTCCAGGGAATGATTGCCCATGTTCCAACCTTTCATCCTTGAAACCTAAGGGGCATGAACCATCATCATCAACACAATATTGCCTTTAAAGTTCTACAACAGCTCTGGCATCTAGGCTTGCATGTTCTGCAAACTCAGCCATTGCTTGAGCAGCATAGGTAGCATCCTTAAATTTCATGTTCCAATTCTTCCTGCCAATAGAAAAATTACCATCTCCAGGAAATGATTGCCCATGTTCCAACCTTTCATCCTTGAAACCTAAGTGGCATGAACTACTATCATTAACATAATATTGCCTTGAAAGTTCTACAACAGCTATGGCAGCTAGGCTTGCATGCTCTGCAAACTCTACCGCTGCTTGAGCAGCAGAGGTAGCATCCTTAAATTTCATGTTCCAATTCTGCTTGCCAACAGAAAAATTACCATTACCATCTCCAGGGAATGATTGCCCATGTTCCAACCTTTCATCCTTGAAACTTAAGGGGCATGAACCACCATCATCAACACAATATTGCCTTGAAAGTTCTACAACAACTCTGGCAGCTAGGCTTACCTGTTCTGCTAACTCAGCCGCTGCTTGAGTAGCAGAGGTAGCATCCTTAAATTTCAAGTTCCAATTCTACTTGCCAATAGAAAAATTACCATTACCATCTCCGGGAAATGCTTGCCCATTTTCTAACCTTTCATCCTTGAAACCTAAGTGGCATGAACCACCATCATCAACACAATATTGATTTGAAAGTTCTCCAACAGCTCTGGCAGCTAGGCTTGCATGTTATGCAAACTCAGCTGCTGCTTGAGCTGCAGAAGTAGCATCCTTAAATTTCATGTTCCAATTCTGCCTGCCAACAAAAAAATTACCATTACCATCTCCAGGAAATAATTGCCCATGTTCCAACCTTTCATCCTTGAAACGTAAGTGGGATGAACCATCATCATCAACACAATATTGCCTTGAAAGTTGTACAATAGCTCTGGCAGCTAGGCTTGCATGTTCTGCAAACTCAGCCATTGCTTGAGAAGTAGAGGTAGCATCCTTAAATTTCATGTTCCAATTCTGTCTGCCAATAGAAAAATTACCATCTCCAGGAAATGATTGCCCATGTTCCAACCTTTCATACTTGAAACCTAAGTGGCATGAACTACTATCATTAACACAATATTGCCTTGAATGTTCTACAACAGCTATGGCCGCTAGGCTTGCATGTTCTGCAAACTCTGCTGCTGCTTGAGCAGCAGATGTAGCATCCTTAAATTTCATGTTCCAATTCTACTTGCCAACAGAAAAATTACCATTACCATCTCCAGGAAATGATTGCCCATGTTCCAACCTTTCATCCTTGAAACCTAAGTGGCATGAACCACCATCATCAACACAATATTGCCTTGAAAGTTCTATAACAGCTCTGGCAGCTAGGCTTACCTGTTCTGCAAACTCAGCTGCTGCTTGAGCAACAGAGGTAACATCCTTAAATTTCAAGTTCCAATTCTGCTTGCCAATAGAAAAATTACCATTACCATCTCCAGGAAATGCTAGCCCATTTTCTAACCTTTCATCCTTGAAACCGAAGTGGCATGAACCACATCATCAACCCAATATTGCCTTGAAAGTTCTCCAACAGCTATGGCCGCTAGGCTTGCATGTTCTGAAAACTCTGCTGCTCCTTGAGCAGCAGAGGTAGCATCCATAAATTTCATGTTCCAATTCTACTTGCCAACAGAAAAATTACCATTACCATCTCCAGGAAATGATTGCCCATGTTCCAACCTTTCATCCTTGAAACCTAAGTGGCATGAACCACCATCATCATCACAATATTGCCTTGAAAGTTTTATAACAGCTCTGGCAGCTAGGCTTACCTGTTCTGCAAACTCAGCCGCTGCTTGAGCAGCAGAGGTAACATCCTTAAATTTCAAGTTCCAATTCTGCTTGCCAATAGAAAAATTACCATTACCATCTCCAGGAAATGCTAGCCCATTTTCTAACCTTTCATCCTTGAAACCGAAGTGGCACGAACCACCATCATCAACCCAATATTGCCTTGAAAGTTCTCCAACAGCTCTGGTAGCTAGGCTTGCATGTTCTCCAAACTCAGCCGCTGCTTGAGCAGCAGAGGTAGCATCCTTAAATTTCATGTTCCAATACTGCCTGCCAATAGAAAAATTACCATTACCATCTCCAGGAAATGATTGCCCATATTCCAACCTTTCATCCTTGAAACCTAAGGGGCATGAACCACCATCATCAACACAATATTGCCTTTAATGTTCTACAACAGCTCTGGCATCTAGGCTTGCATGTTCTGCAAACTCAGCCACTGCTTGAGCAGCATAGGTAGCATCCTTAAATTTCATGTTCCAATTCTTCCTGCCAATAGAAAAATTACCATCTCCCGGAGATGATTGGCCATGTTCCAACCTTTCATCCTTGAAACCTAAGTGGCATGAACCACCATCATCAACACAATATTTACTTGAAAGTTCTACAACAGCTATGGCAGCTACGCTTGCATGCTCTGCAAACTCTACCGCTGCTTGAGCAGCAGAGGTATCATCCTTAAATTTTATGTTCCAATTTTGCTTGCCAACAAAACAATTACCATTACAATCTCCAAGAAATGATTGCCCATGTTCCAACCTTTCATCCTTGAAACCTAAGTGGCATGAACTACCATCATCAACACAATATTGCCTTGAAAGTTCTCCAACAGCTCTGGCAGCTAGGCTTGCATGTTATGCAAACTCAGCCGCTGCTTGAGCTGCAGAAGTAGCATCCTTAAATTTCATGTTCCAATTTTGCCTGCCAACAAAAATATTACCATTACCATCTCCAAGAAATGATTGCCCATGTTCCAACCTTTCATACTTGAAACCTAAGTGGCATGAACTACTATTATCAACACAATATTGCCTTGAAAGTTCTACAACAGCTCTGGCAGCTAGGCTTGCATGTTCTGCAAACTCAGCCATTGCTTGAGAAGTAGAGGTAGCATCCTTAAATTTCATGTTCCAATTCTGTCTGCCAATAGAAAAATTACCATCTCCAGGAAATGATTGCCCATGTTCCAACCTTTCATACTTGAAACCTAAGTGGCATGAACTACTATCATCAACACAATATTGCCTTGAATGTTCTACAACAGCTATGGCAGATAGGCTTGCATGTTCTCCAAACTCAGACGATGCTTGAGCAGCAGAGGTAGCATCCTTAAATTTCATGTTCCAATACTGCCTGCCAATAGAAAACTTACCATTACCATCTCAAGGAAATGATTGCCCATGTTCCAACCTTTCATCCTTGACACCTAAGTGGCATGAACCACCATCATCAACATAATATTGCCTTGAAAGTTCTACAACAGCTCTGGCAGCTAGGCTTGCCTTTTCTGCAAACTCAGCCACTGCTTGAGCAGCAGATGTAGCATCCTTAAATTTCAAGTTCCAATTCTTCCTGCCGATAGAAAAATTACCATTACCATCTCCAGGAAATGCTAGCCCATTTTCTAACCTTTCATTCTTGAAACCTAAGTGGCATGAACCACCATCATCAACACAATATTGCCTTGAAAGTTCTCCAATAGCTCTGGCAGCTAGGCTTACATGTTCTCCAAACTCATCCG